>NW_021941472.1:0-48264 GCF_902148855.1 Sphaeramia orbicularis | reverse complement strand
TTAGACCCAGGGTTAGGGTTAGACCCAGGGTTAGGGTTAGGGTTAGACCCAGGGTTAGGGTTAGGGTTAGACCCAGGGTTAGGGTTAGACCCAGGGTTAGGGTTAGGGTTAGACCCAGGGTTAGGGTTAGACCCAGGGTTAGGGTTAGACCCAGGGTTAGGGTTAGGGTTAGACCCAGGGTTAGGGTTAGACCCAGGGTTAGGGTTAGGGTTAGGGTTAGACCCAGGGTTAGGGTTAGGGTTAGACCCAGGGTTAGGGTTAGACCCAGGGTTAGGGTTAGACCCAGGGTTGGGGTTAAACCCAGGGGTTAGGGTTAGACCCAGGGTTAGGGTTAGGGTTAGACCCAGGGTTAGGGTTAGGGTTAGACCCAGGGTTAGGGTTAGACCCAGGGTTAGGGTTAGGGTTAGACCCAGGGTTAGGGTTAGGGTTAGACCCAGGGGTTGGGGTTAAACCCAGGGGTTAGGGTTAGACCCAGGGTTAGGGTTAAGGATAGTGGGTAAATCCATAAACATATGAAAGCATAAACAGAAGGAGTGAGTGAACAGAAACACTAACCTTATACACGTCATGAGAAGCAATGATGGCATCAAACATGGTGTAGAGGTCATTGAGAAGGTCCACCACCTGCAGAGGATAGGGTTAGGGTTAGGGCTAACACTGGACTGGAGTCAAACAGCCTGGGGTTCCAAGAAACAGTACCCACCAAAGAAACAGTACCCACCAAAAGACAAGACCCAAAACAGAAATAGTACCCATCAAAGAAACAGTACCCACCAAAAGAGAAGAGCTAAAACAGAAACAGTACCCACCACAGTACCCACCAAATAAACAGTACCCACCAAAAGACAAGACCCAAGACAGAAACAGTAACAACCAAAGAAAAAAAAAAATACCCACCAAAGGAAACAGTACCCACCAAAGAAACAGTACCCACCAAAAGACAAGAGCCATACTTATAGAACATGACTGCATTTACACCAAGTATCAAAGTAGAAAATAGTTTTGGCAAAAGTCCAAAAATATTGAGCCTTTCTGTATGTCTTATAAAAGACTTAATGCTCATGATGGGATATGCTAACATGTTCTGATATGCTGACATGTTCTGAAGAAGTTCTGCCATAGTTCATATTTTCCTCCCAACTGTTGAGCTGTTCTTCCTGTGCAGTTTGAAAACACTAACCCTAATCCTGAAAACCCTAACCCTAACCCTGAGTCTAACCCTAACCCTGGGTCTAACCCTAACCCAGTCTGAAAACACTAACACTAACCCTAAAACTGACAACCCTAACCCTGTGCAGTCTGAAAACACTAACACTAACCCTAGGTCTAACCCTAACCCAGTCTGAATACCCTAACCCTGTACAGTCTGAAAACACTAACCCTAACCCTGTGCAGTCTGAAAACCCTAACCCTGGGTCTAATCCTAACCCAGTCTGAAAACCCTAACCCTGGGTCTAACCATAACCCAGTCTGAAAACCCTAACCCTAACCCTGTGCAGTCTGAAAACACTAACCCTAACCCTGGGTGTTATGACCTGACTCAGAGACCACAACAAAGAAGGGGAACACACCATAAATGAAGTTTAACACAAAAATACTTTGTTAAAGCAAAATACGCCAAATTAAGACAAATTAAGTCAAATTAAACCACCTTAGACCAAATTAGGAAAAAACAAACTAAAGCATTTTACAGGATGTGAGTGAGTCATCAGTAAAGTCAGTAGTGTAGGTGTGCATGGGTGAACATGTGCTGATTGATGAGATTTGTTATTTATGTTCATGTTTAATATTTCATGTCTGGTCAGATTTGTTAATTATGTTCATGTTTAGTGTTTCATGTTTGGTCAGATTTGTTAATTATGTTCATGTTTAGTGTTTCATGTTTGGTCAGATTTGTTAATCATGTTCATATTTAGTGTTTCATGTCTGGTCAGATTTGTTAATTATGTTCATGTTTAGTGTTTCATGTTTGGTCAGATTTGTTAATTATGTTCATGTTTAGTGTTTCATGTTTGGTCAGATTTGTTAATTATGTTCATGTTTAGTGTTTCATGTTTGGTCAGATTTGTTAATTATGTTCATGTTTAGTGTTTCATGTTTGGTGAGATTTGTTAATTATGTTCATGTTTAGTGTTTCATGTTTGGTGAGATTTGTTAATTATGTTCATGTTTAGTGTTTCATGTTTGGTGAGATTTGTTAATTATGTTCATGTTTAGTGTTTCATGTTTGGTCTTTGGATTTCAGGATTTTGTCTTTGATTGGTCACTTGTTCACATGTTCAGTTCCAGTCGTTCATATTTGCTCGTCTTACATTTCCTCTTTTATTTCCTTCACATCTCTTCCCTCTTGTTTCAGACCCTGACTTCCTCCTTTTGTGTTTTCCCTCCAGTGTGATTGTTAGCCCCGCCCCTGCCTGCTGTCACCTCTGTTCCCCTACCTCGTGCTTCTAACCCTGACCCTGGTTCTAACTCTAACCATGGGTCTAACCCTAACCCTAACTCTGGGTCTAACCCTAACCTCATGTGTCTCTAACCCTATCCCAGTTCGTCTTTTTCTGTCATGGTGTGTCGCTTCCAGCTCCTACCAGGTTTTTCTGTTTATCAGGTTTATGCTTTAAGTTTTTCTATCACAGTTTTTGTTCATTCTAGACGTTTGTATTTTGTTTAAATCCTCCTTGTGAGCGCTTTTTGTTATATCACCTTTTTTCATTATTAAAATAATTTTGTTAATCTTCAGTTTTTGTAAGTCATGCATTGGAGTCCTCCATTTTGTAAGTCAAGGAGTTCTAACAATCTGGTCCTTTCACATTGGAATAATTGATGAGATGGTTGTGTGCATTTGGTGGAACGATAATTCCAATAATAGAACAATTAAGTACCATTAAGAACCATTAGCATGGCCAACTGTTCCAAGGACAGGAGGATGTGAGCAGTCATGTGTTTCTGCTTCTGCTTTAACAGAGGCATTTCATAACTATCCATCTATCTTTCATCTTCTTCCACTTATCCAAGTCTGGGCCCAGGTCCAGGTCCAGGTCCAGGGGGCAGAAGCCCAGACTTCCCTTTGATCTCCACCTCCTCTAGTTCCTCTGAGTGGATTCCAAGGTGTTCCCAGACCCACAGATAGATTCCCTCCAACCTATCCTGGGTCTAACCCTAACCCTATCTTGGGTCTAACCCTAAAGCTGGGTCTAACCCTAACACTAACCCTATCTTGGGTCTAACCCTAACCCTATCCTGGGTCTAATCCTAACTCTGGGTCTAACCCTAACCCTAACCCTAGGTCTGACCCTAACCCTATCCTGGATCTAATCCTAACTCTGGGTCTAACCCTAACCCTGGGTCTAACACTAACCCTAACTCTGGGTCTAACCCTAACCCTATCCTGGGTCTAACCCTAACCCTAACCCAGCTGACTCCTGTGGATGTGGAGGAGAAGTGCTTCTACTCTCAGCTCCTCCTGGATGGATGAACTTCTCAGCCTATCTCTAAGACAGAACTTACCAACCCCGCCCAAAAATCTCATCTATCTGAAAACTCAGAACCACTGCTTGGATCTGTGATCTTGTCCTTTGGGTCAGTGCCCACAGTTCTGGACCATAGGGTTAGGGTTTGGGTAGGAATGTAGACCGCCCAGTGAATCCAGAGCTCCTTCTTTACCACAATAGACCAGTACAACCTCCATGTTACTGCCGATGCTTCCCCCGTCCACCTGTCCATCTTACACACCGTTCCTCTTTCACTCTTAAATAACATCCAAAAATACTTGAACTACTCCACTTCGGGTACCAACTCATCCCCAAACTGGAGGGGACAATCCATCCTTTTTGACTGAGAACTATGTCCTCAAATGTGGAGGTGCTAATCTTCATCGCAGTTCCTTCACATTTGGCTGAGAAGTGTCCCAGGGCAAGTTGGGGGTCACAGTTTGATGATGTTAACAAGACCACCTTATGTGCAAAAAGCAGAGGTGTGTCCCTAATGCTGGCGAACTGGACACACTCCATCTCCACCCTTCTCCCACTCCCATGCCCACTCCAAACCCACAAAAACACCTGTGGCAAAGATGAGCAAGCTTCATTTGTAATCTCCAGGACCTAACCCTAACCCGAACCCTAACCTGAACCCTAACCCTGCAGAGGGTGAAGAGCTTGTCCAGTGTTCCAGCACTGCTCCTTGTGAAGCCAAGGTTCAACTATCAGATGGACTCTCTGTTTCAGTACCCTGGCATAGACCTTCCCAGGGAGGCTGAAGAGTGGGATGCCCCTACCTCCTTCATTGCCACTTCTGAAACACATGAAGCTCAACCCAGGGTGCCAGTAAAGCAGGACTGACCTTGAGCTCCATGTTCTGTTGAACAGGCGTGTCAGCCCGGACAGCCACACAATGTCCAGATCTTTGAGGAACTTGGGATGGATCTCACTGAGGAGTTGTCCTCCACAAAAGGCATGTCAGCTGGGTTAAGGAGAACCTCAAACTATTCTTTCTACCATATAACGACATCCCCAGATGAGGTCAACAAGGCTCCACCCACACTGTAAATAGTGTAGGTGGAGCACTACTTTCTCCTCTGGACTCAACTGATGGTTTGTCATAATTTCATGAAGACACAGAGAAGCAACACTTGTGTTCATTGGGGAGAACCACAAAACTCACCGAGTTGAGAAGGCCACTATTAGGCCTGCTCCTGCTCAACACCTGTCACCATGGGAACCTGCAGAGTGGAAAAGACTCCAGACCCTCTCAAGGAAGTGGTTACCAGAACCCAAGCTGTGCATGGAGGCAAACCTGGCATTATCTAGCTAGTATGTGTTAGCCTTCTGCACAGGCTCATTCTTCAGTACAGCGCCAATGTTCAATGTCCCAAGAACCAGTTGAAGTAACTGGGGATCAGACTGGCAGGGTTCAGGCTTTGGTGGTCCCTGATCCACATTGCACTAGAGCCTTACTACTCGCAGGCGGCATGTTCACAACAGGTTTGAAAACTACTGAACCTGAAGCTGGTGTCAGTAAAATAAAGACACTGAACACACGACAGAAGTGGTCCGTACCTCAATAGGTTCACTGAGAGCCGAGATGGTTGTAAAGCCCACGATGTCGCTGAAGTAGAGGGTGCAGTCAGAATAATGCTCAGGCTGGACTGGCTTCCCTTTTTTCAGTGACTGAGCCACAGACCTGAAACAAACATTCATTCAAAAGTTGGGATGGTTTAAAGTTGAGAATGTAACAGCCTGAGACAATCAAATCATTGTCAAATCAGTCAAACCAAGGTTTTGCAAAATACTGACTTTATTTATTTATTTATTTATTTATTTATTTTTTTCTTTCTTTCTTTTTTTTTTTTTCTCTCTCTTTATGGGCTCAGCTGGCTGACAGGCAGATGTCTGTACCGATGAGGCAGCAGCCGACACCAACTGTACAACAAAATACTGACTTTAATAAGCATGCAGTACATGTGATGAGGTACAATCAGTAAGGGTGGGCGATATGGGCAAAAAAAAAAAAAAAAAAAATCTCAGTTATTTTATTTATTTCCTGATAACGATAATCTAACAATATACTTTAAAATGTGAATTTCTCTTTTTTATTTAAAAAAAATGCTGTAAAACTGTACTTGCTTACCAGGACATTTGTAAATACAGTGAACTAGGGCTGCACGATTAATCGATTTTAAATCGAAATCGGATTTTTTAATTAGGACGATTTTTAAAAAAGGGAAATCGTAAAATCGATTTCATCTCTCTCGTGCCTGCGGGCCGCGCGCTTGCGGGCTCCCGTAGGCTCCTCCTCCTCCTATCGGTGACAGCTGTCTGTCACAGAAGTCCGTGCAATGACCGGACTTTAAATGAGTTAATGAGCCCACAGTACTTATAGCATTGTAAGCCGTGGCTTCATGCACGGATCCCGCAACTGAAATAGAACTGCATGCGGATCACTCATCTTACGTTGTCCCGGATCTGTACCGTACTGTCTTCTTCCGATCCGGGTCCGGGTCTTGGGGTCATCAGCCTCAGCAGAGGAGCCCACACAGCCCTGTGCCCACACACATCCACCAGCTCCAGGATAGAATCCCTCCAGTGTGTCCTGGGTCAGTCTATTCCACGCACGGATCCCTCAGTTTAAATAGAACCGCATGTGGATCACTTATATTAACCTGGTCTACGCACGCACGACTGATGCCTGTCACTGACTTACATTGGTATCACTTCTGTGGGCCCAGATACCCAGGAAAAAAAAAAAAATAAATAAAAAAAAAAACAACAACACACACACACACACACATATATATATATATATATATATATATATATATATATATATATATATATATATAAAATTTTAAATAATTAATTTAGTCCTCTTACTTGCTAAATTTTTCATTCACAAATGTAAGTTCTGTAACACAAAATTAAATATTATTTATTTTTTGAAAGATCTTGAACTTTATTTAATGCTGTTGGATAAATCTGGAAACAAAAAGGCTATAGAAAACATAAGTATTTGCTCTGATTTGGACATTGTATTATAGTGTATTCCTCCTGGCAAACTTCTGTTATTTTCTTGCTGTATACATTGTTTGTATACTCTACTTCATTCAATAAAGATTTAATTAAGAAAAAATAAACTTCTGTGGGTTCAACATGTGATCCCATCACAGATTTGAGGTCAGAGCAGTGCCTTGCATTGTGGGCTGCTCACGAAAACGACATGCTGACTTCTGTTGTCTTTTGTAGTTTTACCCAAAAATCAAAATCAAAATCGAAAATTGAGTTTTTAGAGGAAAAAATCTGGATTTTTTTTTTTTTGCCAAAATCGTGCAGCCCTACAGTGAACACTCACACTTCGCGGTTAATGGGGGCTGTGACCCCCCCGTGAATGGTGAAAAACCGCGATGTGGAGTACCACACAGTATATGTACATGTACGCGCGTACGCAAAATCTACGGAATGTACACTCACTTTGACGATCTCTCCTCTGTGCGTGGCTGACGAAGATCTTGATGATGACGATGATTCTTGATGATCGATGGTAATGAAGATGATGGATTGCCTGTGCAGGTGTGAAGTATGGAATGTGATACCTGCACAGGTGCTGAGGGAGAGCTTTACTGCTCTCCTGAGGACGCCTCCTCGTCAGCTATTAATATGGGCAGAGGAGATGGATCGTCCACCAACTCCCCTTCCGAAAGAGTAGGAGAGGCTGGCGGAGGCGTACAGGCTGCAGGAGGAGGAGGTAAGCGAGCAGGAGTACGAGTGGGAATATTTTTGAAACCTCCGCGATGTACTGAGACCGCGATTGCTGAGACCGCGAACTGTGAGGGTTCACTGTAGACACAGCGTTTCAAAACAACAGCTCTTGTTTGTTTTTAAAATGCAAAATATGCGAGGGGGGGGCAGTAGTTGTATACATGGGTGTGCTATCCATAACTAACGCTGGGTGAAATGAAAGTGAAACCTAACGGCATCGAAATGTGGTTCAACAAAACTCATAATAAACACAGTAGAAAATCAAAGGGCGCTTCATATACTTTATGAAGTTACCCTTGGCAAAGCAAATTTGTTTAGCACCGGGAGAAACCAGACTACCATTCTGCTGTTAGGACGCTGGACAAGACAAGTAGAAAAAAAAAAAATAGTAGTGTGAGATATACCCTGGTAAAATGTCCAAATAAAACAGGATACACAAGCTAAGGTGTCAAAAAAATGGATAATGATGACTGGGAGTACAGTTGGTGTCGGCTGCTGCCTTGTCGGTACAGACAGCTGCCTGTCAGCCAGCTGAGCCCATAAAAAAAAAAAAAAACAAAGAAAGTGAAACCTAACATGCTTTCAACGTCCCACTGCCAGCTTCTATTCCTCTACAGTAGATCTGACACCAAATGCTCCACCTTCCAACCTGTTTCCACTGGACCCCCCCCTCTGCCCCCCCACCCCCATGGGCAGACCGTCAAATCTACATTGACCATATTATTGTAGATTTTGTATATATCCCATCTCTAACAACCAGTCTGACAGATCCATCCCTGACCAGAGAAAACCTCATAGACATGAACTAAAACTACTGAATTTGAAAACATAGATTCATCAGCCTGGGTCAGGGTCAGGGTTAGGGTCAGGGTTAGGTGCCTCCTGGTTTTTCTATTGTCATATGTCTTACTTTGGCAGCAGTTGTCCAATCAGCTTTTCGGTCTTGTTTCTTTCCACCTCCAGTTCGTCGGTTCGTTCTCGTATCAGATCCTCCAGGTTGCAGCTATACTGCTCCAGCATCCGCAACATCGAGTCAATGATGTTTGCCCTCTTCCCTCTGTTGATGCCCCGAAACTGAAAAAATAAACAAGTAAATAAACAGACGCACCCACACAATAATGGTAATAATATAAAACCAGCTGAGGCAAAAGCAGTGGAACCTGATCATGAGACACAAACCTGTTTGTTGTCATGATCAACTGATACATCATCACCTGGTATTTGTGTTTTCACTTGGATCTGCATCGGTCCATGAGCGGGTGTGTTCGCCCATATATATTAATTTATCCCCAAATGATTTACAGACAAGTTCATACGCCCTAACCCTAACCTCATAATGACTACATACAGACCATACTGTCGTGCAAAGTGACACTTAAGATGCTTTAGTCATTCCTCTAACCCTAGTCTTTGAAACTTTAATCTGAGGGGCTGGGGCACCATTAAGGTGGAATCAGCATGACACATTCATGTGGGCCAGCATTCCCGGGGAGCCCATTCAGCTGTGGGGTGGGCCCATTCCACAGTGGGGTGGGCCCATTCAGCAGCGGGGTGGGCCCAGAGACTTAGAGAAATAGGAAAGTGTCGTCAGTTTCACTTTGCAACGCTCTAACAATCATGGACCGCAACGCCCCCCCCCCCCCCCCCCCCCAATTGAATTTATCACCTTGACACAGTTTCTATGTTTCATGATCCACGACACTTTTTGATGTCAGTTATTGAACCTCCTCAACCAGGTTAGGGTTAGGACACATATGAATGGGTTAGGACACACATGAATGGGTTAAGACACACATGAAAGAGATAGGGTTAGGACACACATGAAAGGATTAGGGTTAGGACAAACATGAATGTGTTAGGGTTAGGACACACATGAATGGGTTAGGGTTAGGACACACATGAACGGGTTAGGACACATGAATGGGTTAGGGTTCGGACACACATGAAAGAGATAGGGTTAGGACACACATGAATGGGTTAGGGTTAGGACACACATGAATGGATTAGGGTTAGGACACACATGAACGGGTTAGGACACATGAATGGGTTAGGGTTCGGACACACATGAAAGAGATAGGGTTAGGACACACATGAATGGGTTAGGACACACATGAAAGGGTTAGGGTTAGGACACACATGAATGGGTTAGGACACACATGGATGAGTTAGGACACACATGAATGGGTTAAGACACACATGAATGGGTTAGGGTTGAGACACACATGAATGGGTTAGGGTTAGGACACACATGAATGGTTAGGACACACATGAATGGGTTAGGGTTAGGACACATATGAATGGGTTCGGACACACATGAATGGGTTAGGGTTAGGACACATATGAATGGGTTAGGACACACATGAATGGGTTAGGGCTAAGGTTAGAACACATGAATGGGTTAGGGTTAGGACACATGAATGGGTTAGGACACACATGAATGGGTTAAGACACACATGAATGGGTTAGGGCTGGGACACACATGAAAGGGTTAGGGTTAGGACACACATGAAAGGGTTAGGGTTAGGGTCAGATGGTAGTTGTCAGACGTACCTGTTTGAAAATGTCGTCAAAACTGGGCCTTTTACTTGGATCTTCATTCCAACAGTCGTTCATCAGAGTTAAACACTCAGAGGGAGCTTCATCCACTGAAACTACTGGTCTGAACAGAGGAGGAGGATGTTTGAGACGCTCCAGGATCTCTGAAAGAATAAATATAGAAGTTATATATAAATGTAGAAGTTATATTTGTTTGAAAGAACAAATGTAGAAGTTACATAGGTTTCAAAGAACAAATATAGAAGTTAGATATGTTTGAAAAAACAAATATAGAAGTTAGATATGTTTGAAAAATCAAATATACAAGTTATATGTTTCAGACGCTCCAGAATCTGAAAGAACAAACTCATATTTACAATATATAGAAGGACCACACCCAGCTAACCCTCATATATTACAGATAATCAGAGTGATATTTTTTGTCTAGAAAAACCGGATGTATACAATTAGATACATGCATTCCACGGTTCATCCTCCAGGGGGAGGAGTTTGACCAGAGGCTTTTCCCAGTGAATTAAGGCTGAAGATGGGCTGTGTGTGATCTGCTGTCTGTGGACTCACTGGTTTCCACTGGTGGATGCTAACGCTAATGCTAACACACACACACACACACAGACTCACCATGTCCAGGCATGTCCATCATGGCGTACGGTAAAGTTCGTGAGATCACTTCCTGTATGATGATGGAAAAGCTGAAGACGTCTCCACTGAAGGACCCGCCTCTGATGGGATTCCTGAGGAGTTCTGGAGCTGTCCACAGCAACTCTGGCAACAAACACACTGGGTCAACTCTGTCCACAGCAACTATGAATACAAACACACTAGGTCAATTGTCCACAACAACTCTGGCAACAAACACACTCGGTCAACTGTCCACAGCAACTCTGGCAACAAACACACTGGGTCAACTGTCCACAGCAACTCTGACAACAAACACATTGGGTCAACTGTCTACAGCAACTCTAGCAACAAACACACAGCAACTCTGTCCACAGCAACTCTGGCAACAAGCACACTGGGTCAACTCTGTCCACAGCAACTCTGGCAACAAACACACTGGGTCAACTGCCCACAGCAACTCTGACGATAAACACACAGGTTCAGCTCTGTCCACAGCAACTCTGGCAACAAACACACTTGGTCAACTCCACATGTGTTCAGAAAATCACTCATCAGGGCTGAAAAAAACTTCAACATCTTCAAACAGGTAGAAGAGGATCCATTTACCCCAGAACTGGGAGTGTTTACTGTATACTAACACAGATGGAACTGGTTTAGATTATTATTATTATTATTCTTATTATTATTATTATTATTATTATTATTATTATTGTTATCATCATTATTATTATGAACTCCTCTTCCTCTCTCTTTCTCTCTCTCTCTCCCCCTCGCTCTCTTCCTAACCCTATCCCAGTTTTCCTCGTTTAAAAAACAGATGGAACTGGTTGACTCCACATGCTATGTTTAAACTTTCTTCACTCACCCTGGACTTCATCTGTCACCCTTTTGTTCTGTTCCATTGTTCTTACTCTAATTTAATGGTACTTTACTTCTGTCAGCCTTTTGTTCTGTTCCATTGTTTTTAATGTAATTTGATGGTCGTTTACTTCTGTCAGCCTTTTGTTCTGTTCCATTGTTTTTAATCTAATTTGATGGTCGTTTACTTCTGTCAGCCTTTTGTTCTGTTCCATTGTTTTTAATGTAATTTGATGGTTGTTTACTTCTGTCAGCCTTTTGTTCTGTTCCATTGTTTTTAATGTAATTTGATGGTCGTTTCCTACAGAATCTCCGTGTTTATCTTTTTATGATAGGAACAAAGCAGATGTGTCCCAGATGTTACCTTGAGGGTCTTCAAGCAGGCTGAGGTTCTGACAGTGAAGGATCATGGGAAGTCCGTAGTCAGTGATTTTCAGGACAAAACGTCCATCAACAAGACAGTTAGTGGACTTTAAACGACCATGACTCAGACCACGAAGATGAAGATACTTCATTCCCTAAAACAGACACAGACTGTTAATGAAACAGACAAACTGACTATTAAACAGACACAAACTGACTGTTAATGAAACAGACACAAACTGACTGTTAATGAAACAGACACAGACTGTTAATGAAACAGACAAACTGACTATTAAT
Organism: Sphaeramia orbicularis; assembly: GCF_902148855.1. Classification (NCBI taxonomy): domain Eukaryota; kingdom Metazoa; phylum Chordata; class Actinopteri; order Kurtiformes; family Apogonidae; genus Sphaeramia; species Sphaeramia orbicularis. The sequence continues at coordinate 36,322 of NW_021941472.1, read as the reverse complement.
TAAACAGACACAAACTGACTGTTAATGAAACAGACACAAACTGACTGTTAATGAAACAGACACAGACTGTTAATGAAACAGACAAACTGACTATTAATTAAACAGACACAAACTGACTGTTAATGAAACACACAGACTGTTAATGAAACAGACAAACTGACTATTAATGAAACAGACACAAACTGACTGTTAATGAAACACACAGACTGTTAATGAAACACACAGACTGTTAATGAAACAGACACAGACTGACTATTAATGAAACAGACGCAGACTGTTAATGAAACAGACTATTAATGAAACAGACACAGACTGTTAATGAAACAGACACGCTATTAATGAAACAGACAGACTGACTGTTAATGAAACAGTCAGACTATTAATGAAACAGACGCAGACTGTTAATGAAACAGACACAGACTGACTGTTAATGAAACAGACACAGACTAACTATTAATGAAACAGACACAGACTGTTAATGAAACAGACACTGACTGCTAATGAAACAGACAGACTGACTGTTAATGAAACAGACACAGACTGATTGCTAATGAAACAGGCACAGACTGTTAATGAAACAGACGCAGACTGTTAATGAAACAGACACAGACTGACTGTTAATGAAACAGACACAGACTGTTAATGAAACAGACACAGACTAACTATTAATGAAACAGACACAGACTGTTAATGAAACAGACACTGACTGCTAATGAAACAGATAGACTGACTGTTAATGAAACAGACACAGACTGACTGCTAATGAAACAGACACAGACTGTTAATGAAACAGACACTGACTGCTAATGAAACAGACAGACTGACTGTTAATGAAACAGACACAGACTGATTGCTAATGAAACAGGCACAGACTGACTATTAATGAAACAGACACAGACTGTTAATGAAAGACACAGATTGACTATTAATGAAACAGAGAGACTTTATGAAACAGACGCAGACTACTAATGAAACAGACCAGACACAGACTGACTGTTAATGAAACAGACTTAATGAAACAGATGCAGACTATTAATGAAACAGATACAGACTGTTAATGAAACAGACAGACTGACTATTACTGAAACTGGCACAGAGTGACTATTAATGAAGCAGACACAGACTGTTAATGAAGGACACAGACTATTAATGAAACAGACAGACTGTTAATGAAACAGACACAGACTTACTATTAATGAAACTGACACAGATTATTAATGGAACACACACTTGTCTGTTAATGATCCATGAAATAGATGAAACATGACAAAGGTAGGAGGGGGTGCTGTGGGGGTGCAGGGTAGGGAGGGTCTATTGTGTGACTATTATGGGATTACTTCTGATGCTTTTGAAAAGCAGTGGTTCTGTCCTTCAATGGGATGTTCCAGATGTTTTCAGGGTTAGGGTTCCGTGTTTTCAGAGTTACAGTTAGAGTTAGATGTTTTCAGAGTTAGGGTTAGGGTTAGATGTTTTCAGAGTTAGGGTTAGGGGTTAGGGCTACATGTGTTCAGAGTTAGGGTTAGGGTTCCGTGTTTTCAGAGTTGACATGTTTACCTTGATCAGGTCCATGAGCAGGGAAGACTTGAACATCCAGTCCAGCCTCATGTTGCCGTCGGCCAACAGGTCGGCCAGGCTGCCTCGAGGACAGTGTTCCACCACCAGAGCGAAGATCCCCGAGTCCAGGAACATGCCCAAGTACAGGTTCATGTTCTCATGTCGCATCTCCCGCAGCTGAACAGGAAATACAAACTGTCAACATGGGCATTAATGGGCCATCAGTGGGTCATCAATGGGCCATCAATGGGCCACCAATGGGTCATCAATGGGCCATCAATGGGCCACCAATGGGTCATCAATGGGTCAATAATGGATCAATAATGGGGCATCAATGTATCAATAATGGGTCATCAAAGGGCTATCAATGGCTCACCAATGGGTCATCAATGGGTCAATAATGGATCAATAATGGGCCATCAATGGGTCAATAATGAGTCATCAATGGGCCATCAATGGGTCATCAATAGGCCATCGATGGGTCATCAATGGGTCAATAATGGGTCATCAATAGGCCATCGATGGGTCATCAATGGGCCACCAATGGGTCAATAATGTGTCATCAATGGGTCAATTATGGGTCATCAATGGGTCAATAATGGGTCATCAATGGGTCATCAATGGGTCAATAATGGGTCATCAATAGGCCATCGATGGGTCATCAATGGGCCATCAATGGGTCAATAATGTGTCATCAATGGGTCAATTATGGGTCATCAATGGGTCAATAATGGGTCATCAATGGGCCATCAATGGGTCAATCATGGGTCATAAATGGGCCATCAATGGGTCAATTATGGGTCATCAATGGGTCAATAATGGGTCATCAATGGGCCATCAATGGGTCAATCATGGGTCATAAATGGGCCATCAATGGGCCATCAATGGGCCATCAATGGGTCAATAATGTGTCATCAATGGGTCAATTATGGGTCATCAATGGGTCAATAATGGGTCATCAATGGGCCATCAATGGGTCAATCATGGGTCATAAATGGGCCATCAATGGGCCATCAATGGGTCAATATGGGTCATCAATAGGCCATCAATGGGTCATCAGTGAGTCATCAATGGGTCAATAATTGGTCAATAATGGGTTATCAATGGGTCATCCATGGGCCATCAATGGGCCATCTATGGGTTATCAATGGGTCAGCACATTTAGCACATTTCAACAAAACCACAATAATAAAGATAACCACACTATTTTTGGTCACAATAACTGTGACATGACATTTTTATATCATTACATCCCTACAGTGTTGTTTGTTTCCAGTGTTATTTATGGTGTTTTCAGTGTTGTTTGTTACCAGTGTTGTTTGTTACCAGTGTTGTTAGCTACTAGTGTTGTTTGTTACCAGTGTTGTTTCCAGAGTTGTTTGTTTCCAATGTTGTTTCCAGTGTTGTTTATTTCCAGTGTTGTTTACAGTGTTGTTTGTTACCAGTGTTGTTTCCAGTGCTGTTTGTTTCCAATGTTGTTTCCAGTGCTGTTTGTTGGCCAGTGTTGTTTCCAGTGTTTCTTTTCCAGTGTTGTTTACAGTGATGTTTGTTTCCAGTGTTATTCCCAGTGTTGTTTGTTCCCAGTGTTGTTTCCAGTGTTGTTTCCAGTGTGTCCAGTGTTTTTTTCCAGTGTTGTTTGTTTACAGTGTTTTTTTCCAGTGTTGTTTACCTGGCTGAACAGGTTCTGTGTACTTTGATTGACACTTGTTATCGTCTGTGTTGTGTTGATCTTCTTCAGCCAAACCCAGTCGCCCTGGAAACAAGACAAGCACAGCAGAGTCAGGACCAGGACCAGGACCAGGTTCAGGTTGTGGATCCTGGTCCTGAACCTAACTCTTTCATTCATGTGGGTCTCAGCTGTACCTTCAGAATGCCTCTGTTGGAACTCTGTAGTGTAGTCAGGATGGAACTTCTAGGGTTAGGGTTCCACACAGCTGTACCTCTAGGGTTAGGGTTAGGGCTGTACTTCCAGGGTTTGGGTTCGGGTTGAACCTCCAGGGTTAGGGTTAGGGCTGTACCTCCAGGATTAGGATTAGGGTTAGGGCTGTACCTCCAGGGTTAGGGTTAGAGTTAGGGCTGTACCTCCAGAATGGGTTAGGGTTGCACCTCCAGCGTTAGGGTTAGAGCTGTACCTCCAGGGTTAGGGTTAGGGTCAGGGCTGTACCTCCAGAATGGGTTGGGGTTAGGGATGTACCTCTAGAATGCCGATGTTAGAGCTCTGGGGCGTGGTCAGGATATAACTTCGTGCGATGGACTTGAGAGGGGTTTTTATTTCTAGAAGACTCCTCATGATGGACTCATCGTTTAGCTTCTGCAGAAAAAAAACATCAATACAAACAAAACTGGACCAACCCTAACCCTAAAACAAGTAGTCAGGGTTAGGGTTAGTAGGGTTAGGGTTAGTCGGTGGGTACTTGGATTAGAGTAAGGATTCAGGGCTGTTTGGACCTTCCTGAGTTAGGGTTAGGGTTAGTAGGTGGGTACTTGGGTTAGGGTTGTTCTGACCTTCCTGGCTTAGGGTTAATAGGTTGGGGTTAGGGTTAGTAGGTGGGTTAGAGTTGGGGTTGTTGGGACCTTCCTGGGTTAGGGTTAAGGTTAGTCGGTGGGTACTTGGGTTAGGGTAAGGGTTCGGGGTTGTTCGGATCTTCCTGGGTTGGGATTAGGGTTAGGATTAGTCGGTGGTTAGGGTTAAGGTTAGTCGGCGGGTACTTGGATTAGGGTTAGAAGGTGGTTTAGGGTTAGGGTTGGGGTTGCTCGGACCTTCCTGGGTTAAGGTTACCCGGTGGGTACTTGGATTAGGGTTAGGGTTAGTAGGTTAGGGTTAGTAGGTGGGTTGGGGTTGTTTGGATCTTCCTGGGTTTGGGTTAGTAAGTGGGTGAGGGTTAGGGTTGTTCTGACCTTCCTAGGTTAGGGTTAATAGGTTAGGGTTAGGGTTAGTAGGTGGGTTGGGGTTGTTCGGACCTTCCTGCTGACGCTGGTGTCGATGAAGACGATGTCGTCCAGACTCAGAATCAGTTTGCTCAGGTTGGATCCTCTTCTATACTTCCTGTTTGGACAAAAACTCTGATCAATAATGGGCTCTGTTCACCTGTGATCAGCTGTTCATATTATTGGTCACATTTACACCAATTTTATCAGCTGCTGATTTTATCCGCTTTGGCCAGATTAAAGGTCAGCGGTTAGGGTTAAAGGTCAGAGTTAGGGTTAAAGATCTGGGTTAGGATTAAAGACCAGAGTTAGGATTAAAAGTCAGGGTCAGGGTTAAAGGTCAGGGTCAGGGATACAGATCAGGGTTAAGATTAAAGGTCAGGGTTAGGGTTAGGGTTAAAGGTCAGGGTTAGTCTTAAAGGTCAGGGTTGGTCTTAAAGGTCAGGGTTAGGGTTAAAGGTCAGGGTTAGGGTGAAAGGTCAGGGTTAGTGTACCTGCTCCAGCAGATGAACAATGCCAATAGTGAACCCAGTCCCAGGAACAGGAACAACAGTGAGCTGGAGTCCACACCTACAGGCCAACACACACACACACACACACACACACACACACAAACACAGTTGGATCCAGACTGAGAAGCTGAGGCTGATATTTCCCACCTCCCTGCAGGTCCCTGAACACACCTCCAGTACAGGCCTGATCCGGATCGAACCAGCAGAAGCTGTTGGTGGGCGGTCTTCCTCCAGGGAACAGGAATAGTCGGCCCAGTGGGCGGAGCCCTCCTAGCGTCCCGTGTGTGTGCGTGGGTGCGAGCGTGTGCGTTGGGACCAGTCTGTCTGCGTCAGCGCTCAGAACCACATACCTGGACTGAAGGCCACGCCCCCCTGGACCCCCATACAGCACCTGACATACACAAGGCATTAGTATACACCTAAAATAAAAATAATAATTAAAATAACGATAATGATAAATTATAATTGAACAGATACATAAGCGATTAGTACACATCTAAACTAAAACAAATAATTAAAAAATGAAAATGATAAATTATAATTGGCCAGATACGCAAGGGATTAGTATACATCCAAAATAAAAATAAAACTAATTTAAAAAAAAAAAAGATAAATGATAATTGGACAGGCGAAGCTTTTCCATCAACAAATGTAATGAATGTTTACAAATTTCATATTTCCAAACATCACAATTTCTCAAAGTAGGAAACAGTTTATTTTATTATTTGAAGTGTTTGTTCCCCTGCATATTGTATTTAAATAATTAATTGATTAATTAATTAACATTATGTTACAGCTAGATTTACATTAAAAAAATATTACTACTAATGTGCTTAAAGAGGAAAAAAAAAGACCTACTGATGTGGGATCTGGTCTGACAGCAGTGAGTCCAAATATGGACAACTGAGTCCAAGTTGTTTTAAATATGAAACTATTATTTTCTTTTACTTAAAAGTAGGACTGGAAACCAGGAAACCAGATGTCAGACTCAACAGGACCTTCCAAAACAAAAGCTTTTATATTTGTGTATAGCAGGACCTTCCAAAATAAAAGCTTTCATATTTGTGTATACCAGGACCTTCCATTACAAAAGCTTTTATATTGGTGTAAAACAGGACTCTCCAAAAGGAAAGCCTTTATATTTGTGTATAACAGGACCTTCCAAAACAAAAGCTTTTATATTTGTGTATAACAGGACCTTCCAAAATAAAAGCCTTTATACTTGTGTCCAGAAGGACCTTCCAAAATAAAAGCCTTACTATTTGTGTAGAACAGGACTTTTCAAAATAAAAGCCTTCATATTTGGGTAGAACAGGACCTTCCAAAATAACAGCCTTTATATTTGTGTAGAACAGATAGAAGATTAAACTGCATAAATCTGCATCTTTATTCTGCAAGCTCTTCATTTTTCCTTCCTAATCATCACTGTTTTGGGTTGAAACCATATTTTTGGAAGGTGTTTTCATTGTAAATTCATCTGACCTGGTTGAAACCTTGGAAATCAAAGCCTCCATCTGATTGAACAAGCTGTTCACCCGTCACCCAGCGCCCGCCCCCTGCCTGACGACGCTCCTCCACTGCCTTAGCAACGAAGTACACCATGTTATAGATGGTACCAAACAGTGGGGACACCTGAGGAGAAAATTAAAAAAAAAAGATTCAATAAATACTCACATCTGTCCATTTTTAGTCTTTTTATAACATGTTGGTTTTTACAGATCAGTGGGATGGGGACCGAATACGGTCACTTCAATGGTACCGACCCAAGTCCGTCAGTACAACCAAGTGTTGGTTCACATAAAGTCAAACAGTAAAAACATACGTGTACTTGAATACATCCTCATGTTGCATGTGAGAGAGTGGAGGAGGTCAGACCAAATATGGACTGAACAAAATGGAGGTCAGACCAAATATGGACTGAACAAAATGGAGGTCAGACCAAATATGGACTTAAAAAAATGGAGGTCAGACCAAATATGGACTGAACAAAATGGAGGTCAGACCAAATATGGACTTAACAAAATGGAGGTCAGACCAAATATGGACTGAACAAAATAGAGGTCACACCAAATACGGACTGGATGTACAGTTTTCATGAAAAATGGTACAATAACAAAAGTGTTGCATTTATATTTTTGCTCAGTACATGTTGTTCATATGTTAAGTTTTAATTGTTTTTCAAGTTTTTCATATGTTGTTCATGTTATTCATGTGTTTTACATATTTTGTTCATGTGTTTTTCATGTTTTACATATATTGTTCATGTGGTTTACATGTGTTCTTCATATGTTCTTCATGAGTTTTTCATGTTGTTCATGTACTTTCCATATGTTTTTCATATGGTGTTCAAGTGTTTTTCATATTTTGCTCATGTGTTATTCATGTTTTACATGTGTTTTTCATGTGTTTTCTGTATGTAGTGCATATGTTGTACATGTGTTGTTCATGTGTATTCCATGTGTTTTTCATTTGATTTTCATGTTTTTCATGTGTTTTACATATCTTGTTCATGTGTTTTTCATGTTGTTCATGTGTTTTTCATATGTTGTTAATGTGTTTTTCAGACCTTGTTCATGAGTTTTTCATGTTTTTCATAAGTTTTTCATGTTTGTGTTTTTCATATGTTCATGTGTTTTTCATGTATTTTCCATACCTTGTTCATGTGTTTTCCATTTGTTTTTCATAAGGTAATGTGTTTTTCATATGTTGTTCATATGTTGTTTATATGTTGTTCATATGTTTTTCATTTGTTTTTCATGTTGTTCATGTGTTTTTCATGCTTTTCATGTTCATTTGTTTTTCATATGTTGTTCATGAGTTTTTCATGTTTATACGTTGTTCATGTGTCTTTCATAAGTTTTTCATGTTGTTCATGTGTTTTTCATGTTGTTCATATGTTGTTTATGTTGTTCATGTGTTTTTCATTTGTTTTTCATGTTGTTCATGTGGTTTTCATGCTTTTCATGTTCATTTGTTTTTCATATGTTGTTCATGAGTTTTTCATGTTTATACATTGTTCATGTGTCTTGCATAAGTTTTTCATGTTGTTCATGTGTTTTTCATGTTGTTCATATGTTGTTTATGTTGTTCATGTGTTTTTCGTATATTTTTCGTATTTTTCATATGTTGTTCATGTGTTTTTCATTTTCATATGCTGTTCAAGTTGTTCATGTGTTTTTCATTTGTTTTTCATGTTATCAGAGTTGTTCAGGTGTTTTTCACATGTTGTTCATATGTTGTTTATGTTATTCATTTGTTTTTAATATTTTCTTCATGATTTTTATACGTTCATGTGTTGTTCATATGTTGTTCTTGTGTTTTTTATGTTGTTTATATGTTGTTCATGTGTCTTTCATAAATTTTTCATGTTTTTATGTTGTTCATGTGTTTTTCATGTGGTTAATGTTTTTCATATGTTGTTCATATGTTGTTTATGTTGTTCTTGTGTTTTTCATATGTTGTTCAAGTGTTTTTCATGTTTATATGTTGTTCATGTGTCTTTCATATATTTTTCATATGTAGTTCATATGTTTTTCATGAGTTGTTCATATGTTGTCCGTATGTTCATGTTTTTCATGTTTTTCATGTGTTGTTCATATATTTTTAATGTCTTGTTCATATGTTGTTCATGTTATTCAAGTGTTTTTCTTATGTTAATTTGTTTTTCATGTGATGTCCATGTTTTTCATGTTTTTCATCTGTTGTTCATTTGTTTTTCATGTGTTGTTTGTTTTTCATGTGTTTCTCATGTGTTGTTTGTTTTTCATGTGTTTTTCAAGTTGTTCATATGTTGTTCCTGTCTTTCATATGTTGTTCATGTGTTTGTTTTTCATGTGTTTCATGTTTTTCATATGTTGTTCATGTGTTTTTCATATGCTGTTCATGTGTTTTTCATATGTTGTTCATATGTTTTTCATATGTTGTTCATGTGCTTTTCATGTTGTTTATATGTTCACGTTTTTCATGTGTTCATACATTTTTCATATATTGTTCATGATATTCATATGTTGTACATATGTTGCACGTGTTCATACATTGTTCATGTCTTGTTCATATGTTCACATTTTTCTCATATGTTGTTCATGTGTTTTTCAATTGTTGTACAAATGTTAACCCATTGTTAATTACCCAGTGGTTACGTTGTTGTTTATATGAAATTAATAGATTGTTTGTTTGGTTGATTGTTTTTTTGTTTGTTTGGTTTGCTTGTGAGTTTGTTTGTTTTGTTTGTTTGTATATTTGTTTGTTGGTGTGTTTGTTTGTCACGTGTCATCTACCTCAGTGACAGACACGGCTGATCGGATTTCTCGGCTCAGCTGAGCTTCTCTAAAAGCTTCGTAGAAACTTCGGTCGGACGCCATGGTAACCGTCAGGACGGAGCTGTAGGCGTGGCGGAGCCTGGTGCTATTGGTCAGCTGAGGGAAGGCTGTGTCCTGATTGGTTAGAGCAGAGGGTGAGGAGTTTAAAAGGTGCCTGACCTGCAAGGGTAGTGATCAGATTTGGATTAAGGAGAAGTGTTCTGGTAGGGCATGGGTTAGGGTCAGGTGACACGGTCAGGGTTAGGTGACCTGGTAGGACATGGGTTAGGGTTAGGACTGACCTGGTAGGACATGGGTTAGGATTAGGTGACCTGGTAGGACATGGGTTAGGGTCAGATGACCTGGTTAGGGTAAAGGTTAGGTGACCTGGTTAGGGTTAGGACTGATCTGGTAGGGCGTGGGTTAGGTGACCTGGTAGGACATGGGTTAGGGTTAGGTGACCTGGTAGGACATGGGTTAGGGTCAGGTGACCTGGTTAAGGTAAGGGTTAGGTGACCTGGTTAGGGTTAGGGTTAGGTGACCTGGTAGGGCATGAGTTAGGATTAGGATCAGGTGACCTGGTTAGGGTTAGGACTGATCTGGTAGGGCATGGGTTAGGTGACCTGGTAGGACATGGGTTAGGGTTAGGTGACCTGGTAGAGCGTGGGTTAGGGTTAGGACTGACCTGGCAGGGCATGGGTTAGGGTTAGGTGACCTGGTAGGGCATGGGTTAGGGTTAGGGTCAAGTGACCGGCTTAGGTGACTGGTAGGGCATGGGTTAGGGTTAATGTTAGGTGACCTGGCAGGGCATGGGTTAGGGTTAGGTGACCTGGTAGGGCATGGGTTAGGGTTAGGGTCAAGTGACCGGCTTAGGTGACTGGTAGGGCATGGGTTAGGGTTAATGTTAGGTGACCTCGTAGGGCATGGGTTAGGGTTAGAACTGACCTGGTAGGGCATGGGTTAGGGTTAGGTGACCTGGTAGGGCATGCGTTAGAGTTTGGACTGACCTTGTAGGGCATGGGTTAGGGTTAGGTGACCTGGTAGGGCATGCGTTAGAGTTAGGACTGACCTTGTAGGGCATAGTTTGGGGTTAGGTGACCTGGTAGGGCATGGGTTAGGGTTAGGACTGAACTGGTAGGACATGGGTTAGGTGACCTGGTAGGGCATGGGTTACAGTTAGGTGACCTGATAGGGTTAGGGTTAGGTGACCTGGTAGGGTTAGGTGACCTGGTTAGGGTTAGAGCTAGGTGACCTGGTTAGGTGACCTGGTAGGGTTAGGGATAAGTGACCTGGTAGGGCATGGCGTAGAGCAGAGCATCATAGGGAATGAACACATATCCGTCCGACACCATCCCCATGTCCAGAGCAGCCAATAGGAGCTCCCTCTGATCCTCTCCACCAATCAGAGCGGAGCTCATACACATGATGACCACTAGGGCAGAAAACAGCAGATGTGTGTTCAGTCTGGGATGGCACTATGGGTTCAGTTCAGGCACTTCTGCAGCGCAGTATTATTATTTATTTATTTAGTTGTTTGTTTGCTTATCATTCATTTATGAACCAGTACTTATTTTTTGTTGGTTGATTTTTCTTTTGAATTCACCTTCTACATGTTCCAAACCAAGATTTCATTCTTTCATTCATTAATTAATTCATTCAGTTTCAGACGACATATATGAACCCAAAATAGTAGACTAGGGCTCAGGGTTAGGGTTCGAGTTAAACTCTGACCTTTGACCTTGTCTGCCTCTCTGTTGGGTTAAGGTTAAACTCTGACCTTTGACCTTGTCTGCCTCTCTGATGGCTTTGAGTGCCCCCTGGGCTCCAACCTGACTCCTGGTTTCCATGGTAACCACTGGACCAATGGGCAGCCCCAGAGCCTGGAGGGAAGAGGCCACTTCCTGTCCAGTGTTCTGCCATAGGTCTGATGGAGCTGAAAGAAAGGAGAGATGAATGAATGAATGAATGAATGGATGAACGAACAGACAAATGAACGAATGGATGAATGAACAAAGGAATGAATGAGTGAATGAATGAATGAATGAACGAACAAACAAATGAAATGAATGAACGAACGAATGAATAAACAGACGAATGAATGAACGAATGAATGAATGAACAAATAATGAATGAATAAACAAATTAATGAATAAATGAACGTATGAATGAATACATGACCAAATGAATGAACAAATTAATGAACAAACGAATGAACAAATTACTTAATGAACGAATGAATGAATGAACAAATGGGCGAATGAATGAATGAACGAACAAATGCACGAATGAATGACTGAATGAACGTATGACTGAATGAACAAATGAATGAACGAATGAATGAACAAACAAATGAATAAACAAATGAATGAACGAATCAAACAAATGACTGAATGAACGGATGACTAAATAAACGGATGACTGAATGAATGAATGAACAAACAAATCAATGAACGAGCATACGAATGAATTCATAAATGAACAAATGAACGAACGAATGAAGGAACGAACGCACGAACGAACGCACGAACAAACAAATGAATGAATGAATGGACGAATGAATTAACGAACGACTGAACAAATGAAGGACTGAATGAATGGACGAATGAATGAAAAACTGAACAAATGAAGGACTGAATGAATGGACGAATGAATGAAAAACTGAACAAATGAATGAACAAACGAATGAATGAACAACCGAACAAATGAATGAACAAATGAATGATTGAATGAATGAGTGAGCGAATGAATGAATGAACGAATGAGTGAACGAATGAATAAATGAATGATTGAATAAATGAATGACTGAATGAACAAACAAATTAACTGAACGAATGAATGAATGAACAAACGAATGAATGAACGAACGAATCAATGAACGAATGAATTAATGAATGCACTTATGAATGAATTAATGAACGAATAAACAAATGAATGAGCAAATGAATGAGTGAACAAATGACTGAATGAATGAACGCAGGAATAACTGAATGAATGAATGAATGAATGAACGAATGTTTGAAATGTTCTGAAATGAATGAATGAGTGAAATGTCATGGCTTTAGAACGGACGAAAGAATAAATGAACAAATGAACAAACGAACAAATGAATGAACAAATGAATGTTTGAACAAATGAATGACAGAATGAACAAATGAACATATCAATGAATGAATGAACAAGTGAATGAAAGAGTGAATGAATGAATGCTTCAATGAATGAATGAATGACGGAATGAACAAAAGAACAAATAAACAAACGAATGAACATGAATGAATGAACAAACGAATGTTTGAATTGAAAGTGACAGAATGAACAAATGAACACATGAATGAATGAACAAATGAATGAACAAACGATTGAATGAATGAACGAATGAAGGAATGAACAAATGAATGAACAAATGAATGAAAGAATGAACAAATAAATGAATAAACAAATGAAGGAATGAATGAAGGAATGAACAAATGAATGAACACATGAATGAATGAACAAATGAATGAACACATGAATGAATGAATGAATGAATGAACGAATGTTTGAAATGTTCTGAAATGAATGAATGAGTGAAATGTCATGGCTTTAGACCTCATTGCCAGTGTCTTTACCCTCATGCTGATGACGGAGGGCACCACAGTGGGTTGTGGGTTCAACTCCACCAGGGCACCACGGTGGGTTGTGGGTTCAACTCCACCCTTCTCAGTCCATTCAACTGGAATCGCTGTCATTGTTGGATTTTTTCCAGTTCAACAGTTTTAACATCAACTTCAAAAGCCAGCCCTGACAAAACTAACCCTAACCTTGACCCTGCACTAACACCAAGAATAAACCAAAGGGTTTTCAGTCTAGGGTCCAGACTGGGGTCATGTGACTGACCTGAGATAACGCAGACTGGTGTCATGTGACTGACCTGTGGCAACGCAGACTAGTGTGATGTGACTGACCTGAGATATGGCAGACTGGTGTCATGTGACTCAGATAGCGTAGAATGGTGTCATGTGACTGACCTGAGATAACACAGACTGGTGTCATGTGACTCAGATAGCGTAGAATGGTGTCATGTGACTGACTGACCTGAGATAACGCAGACTGGTGTCATGTGACTGACCTGAGATAACACAGACTGGTGTCATGTGACTCAGATAACACAGACTGGTGTCATGTGACTCAGATAGCGTAGAATGGTGTCATGTGACTGACTGACCTGAGATAACGCAGACTGGTGTCATGTGACTGACCTGAGATAACACAGACTGGTGTCATGTGACTGACCTGAGATAACACAGACTGGTGTCATGTGACTCAGATAGCGTAGAATGGTGTCATGTGACTGACTGACCTGAGATAACGCAGACCGGTGTCATGTGACTGACCTGAGATAATGCAGACTGGTGTCATGTGACTCAGATAACGCAGACTGATGTCATGTGACTGACCTGAGATAACGCAGACTGGTGTCATGTGACTCAGATAACGCAGACTGATGTCATGTGACTGACCTGAGATAACGCAGACTGGTGTCATGTGACTCAGATAACGCAGACTGATGTCATGTGACTGACCTGAGATAACGCAGACTGGTGTCATGTGACTCAGATAACGCAGACTGATGTCATGTGACTGACCTGAGATAACGCAGACTGGGGTCATGTGACTGACCTGAGATAACGCCAACGTGCGCCCAGCGGAAAAATCGCAGCACGTTGAATAAGACCCGACTGGGTGGAGTGATGGGTGGCAGATTGGGCCAGTTGGAATCCAGGCATCCTGGGGACGCAAGCCCCGCCTCCCAGTGCTCAGCCAGTAAAGAAGCAGCATGGCAGAGAGCGGGGTTAAAGGGGCCAATGTAGGCATGTCCATAACCCTCCACGTCTGACAGCTCTAACAAAGCTGAAACACAACAGATAAAGCTGAAACAGGACAGATAAAGCTGAAACAGGACAGATAAAGCTGAAACACAGCAGATAAAGCTGAAACACGGCAGATAAAGCTGAAACAGGACAGATAATGCTGAAACAGGACAGATAAAGCTGAAACACAGCAGATAAAGCTGAAACACGACAGATAAAGCTGAAACACAGCAGATAAAGCTGAAACACAACAGATAAAGCTGAAACAGGACAGATAAAGCTGAAACACGGCAGATAAAGCTGAAACACGACAGATAAAGCTGAAACACGGCAGATAAAGCTGAAACAGGACAGATAAAGCTGAAACAGGACAGATAAAGCTGAAACACGGCAGATAAAGCTGAAACACGACAGATAAAGCTGAAACACGGCAGATAAAGCTGAAACACGACAGATAACTCTGAAACACGACAGATAAAGCTGACACATGATAGATAAAGCTGAAACATGACAGATAACTCTGAAACACGACAGATAAAGTTGAAACATGACAGATAAAACTGAAACAACAGATAAAGCTGAAACATGACATAACTCTGAAACATGACAGATAAAGTTGAAACATGACAGGTAAAACTGAAACAACAGATAAAGCTGAAACATGACATAACTCTGAAACATGACAGATAAAGCTGAAACATGACAGATAAAGATGAAACATGACAGATAACTGAAACATGACAGATAAAGCTGAAACATGACAGAAAGCTGAAACATGGCAGTTAAAGGTCAGACTCATGAGGTCATCAGGCTTCACCTCTGGGATCTGATTGGTTGACAGACCTTTGGAGGTGGAGCAGTCCTCGTCCAGTAGTTTGACGTCGTACCAGAACCCTCGGCTCAGGCTACTGTCGCTCCGTAACCGTGACAATGCTAGGTTGGCCGCAGCTGATGACATCGCCCGTGAGAACACTGGGTCACATGACCACGGACCAACCAGAGCCAGCTTAAAGGTGGTGGTCTGTACCCATGTGACGGATAGACAGCAGAGACACGCCCCTAAGAACCAGCCTGGAAGTCGCATCCTGCAGAACAAACGGAAAACATGTGACACAACTGCCCCTGGAACTGACACCTGAGCGCTCCCATGACCCCAGGAGCTCTGTGGTCTGGGGTTTATGCCGCTGGTAGGGTCTCCCCTGGTGGGGTCTCCCATGACAAACAGGTCCTGGGTGACGGGCCAGACTCAGAGCAGATCAGAAGACCCCATGAACAAGAAACAGCTAAAGAATGCAACATTGCAGCCAGGGCCCCACCCTGGAGCCTGGCCCCACTCTGGAGCCACAGCCCCACCCTGGAGCCTGGCCCCACTCTGGAGCCACAGCCCCACCCTGGAGCCAGGCCCCACTCTGGAGCCTGGGCCCCACCCTGGAGCCAGGCCCAGGGTTGGGGCTCGTATGCGAGTGCCTGGTGGCTGGGCCTGGCCTAAAAGAACGACGTGGGCCCACCCTCCGATGGACTCACCACACACAGAGGGAGCTGTAGGGGTTGGGTGCATTGTGGATTGGTGTCAGTTGATGGCAGGGGGCTGGACGACCTGTTCCCCGGACACAGAGTCCAGCTCTTGGGACATGGAATGTCACTTTGCTGGGGGGTAGGGGCCAGTGCTTGTGAGGGAGGTTGAGAGATACCATCTAGATCTAGTGGGGTTCACTGCCACACACAGCTGGGGTTCTGGAACCCAACCCCTCCAGAGGGGCTAGACTCTCCACTTCTCTGGCGTGGGCGTGGTCAGAGCCCCTCAGCTCAGCCGTCATGTGTTGGAGTTCACCCCGGTGAACCAGAGGGTGGCGTCCCTGCGCCTTCAGGTTGGGGACAGGTGCCTCACTGTTGTCTGGGCCTACGGGCCCAACGGCAGTGCAGCATACCAGGCCTTCTTGGAGTCCCTGGGAGGGGTACTGGACGGGGCTCAGACTGGGGACTCCAATGTTCTCCTGGGTGACTTCAATGCCCACATAGGCAACAACAGCGAGACCTGGAGGGGGGTGATCTGAACCCCAGTGGTGTTCTGTTATTGGACTTCTGTGCTCGTCACAGTTTGTCCATAACAAACACCAAGTTCCAACACAGGGATGTCCAGAAGTGCACGTGGCACCAGGACACCCTAGGCCGGAGGTCCATGATCCACTTCGTCGTCGTGACATCAGACCTCCAACCGCGTGTTTTGCTGCTCAGAGCTGTAGCTGCAGGGTCTCCAGTGCCTGTCGTGGCAGCGATCCCCAAACCCGGTGGTGGACCCTGGAAGTAAGGGATGCCGTCAAGCTGAAGAAGGAGTCTGATGGAGCCTGGTTGGCTCGTGGGACTCCAGAGGCAGCTGATGGGTACCCGTGGGCCAGGTGCACCACAGCCCGAGCGGTTGTGAAGGCAAAAACTCAGGTCTGGGTAGAGTTTGGGTAGGCCATGGAGAAGGACTATCGGTCGGCCTCAAGGAAATTCTGGCAAACCGTCCGACGCCTCAGGAGGGGAAAGCAGTGCACCACCAACACTGTTGTAACGTGTGCAAGCAGTCCCTCTGTGGGACTGGTGGTTACTATGGTAACGTGTACAAACAGTCCCTCTGTGGGACTGGTGGTTACTATGGTAACGTGTACAAACAGTCCCTCTGTGGGACTGGTGGTTCCTATGGTAATGTGTGAAAACAGTCCCTCTGTGGGACTGGTGGTTCCTATGGCAACATGTGAAAACAGTCCCTCTGTGGAACTGGTGGTTACTATGGTAACGTGTACAAACAGTCCCTCTGTGGGACTGGTGGTTACTATGGTAACGTGTACAAACAGTCCCTCTGTGGGACTGGTGGTTCCTATGGCAACATGTGAAAACAGTCCCTCTGTGGAACTGGTGGTTACTATGGTAACATGAAAATAGTCCCTCTGTGGGACTGGTGGTTCCTATGGTAATGTGTGAAAACAGTCCCTCTGTGGGACTGGTGGTTACTATGGTAACATGTAAATACAGTCCCTCTGTGGGACTGGTGGTTACTATGGTAACGTGTACAAACAGTCCCCTCTGTGGGACTGGTGGTTACTATGGTAACATGTAAAAACAGTCCCTCTGTGTTCCAGTCCTTTCCCATCTCACACATGTACTAACTCTAGACTGTGGACTAACCCTCCTGATCCAGTCTGACCTCAGAACCATACTGGAACTAAACTAGAACCATACTGGAACCCAACTAGAACCAAACTAGAACTAAACTAGAACCAAACTAGAACCACAATTTAGTCCCAACTCAGTGACTTCACCTCAAACTGAACTGTTCTTGCAGAACCATTCTTACAGAACTGTTCTCACAGACCAAACTATGGAACTGTCTTTAAATGTTTCCATTATTTTTCTATTGTTTCTAAATAAAATAAATTAATTGATCTTCTTTTACCTTTTTTCAGACGTTCATGTGCTCAAAGAAAAACAAACTTCAGATGTAGACCTCCTTCAGTAAATCCCCTTCAGTAGACCTCCTTCTGTAGACGTCCTTCAGTAGACCTCCTTCACCAATCCTTCTGTAGACCTCCTTCTGTAGACCTTCTCAGTAGACCTCCTTCAGTAGACCTCCTTCTGCAGTCCTTCTACAGACCTCCTTCAGTAGTCCTCCTTCTGCAGACCTCCTCCTCAGTAGATGTCCTTCACAGACCTCCTTCAGTAGACCACCTTCTGTAGACCTCCTTTGGCAGTCCTCTGTCTGTAGACCTTCTGTAGACGTCCTTCAGAAGACCTCCTTCTCAGTAGACCTGTTAACCTCCTTCTGTAGATCTCCTTCAGTAGACCTGCTTCTGTAGACCTCCTTCAGTAGACCTCCTCCTGTAGTCCTTCTGTAGCCCTCCTTCAGTAGACCTCCTTCTGCAGTCCTCCTTCAGTAGTCCTCCTTCATTAGACCTCCTCCTTCAGTAGTCCTCCTTCTGAAGACCCCCTCCACAGTAGACCTACTTCAGTAGACCACCTTCTGTAGACCTCCTTCAGCAGTCCTTCTGTAGACCTCCTTCTGTAGACCTCCTTCAGTAGTCCTCCTTCTGCAGACCTCCTCCTTCACAGACCTCCTCCTCAGTAGACCTCCTTCACAGACCTCCTCCTCAGTAGAAGGTGCTTTCTTTCCTTCTTTCTTTCTTTCTTTCTATCTTCCGTTCGTTCACACGGCGACAGGAGGATTAACTTTAATCTTGTTTGAATCCAGGAAAAGGTTTGGCTTCACCTGGAGAAAAGAGATGAGAGGATGAGTGTGTGTGTGTGTGTGTGTGTGTGTGTGTGTGTGTAAATCTTTTTTTAAGAACACTTTTTCAAACATGTTCCAAAGTGCTTCATATAAAGGACAGATAGAAGATAACAAATAGGAAAGAAAAGAATAAAAACAGATTCAACACACAGATACAAACTGTCTGACACAAACAACCCACACTGAACAAACACCATGGACACAAATGACACAAACAACGCACACTGAACAAACACCATGGACACAAATGACACAAACACACACTGAACAAACACCACGGACACAAATGACACAAACACACACTGAACAAACACCATGGACACAAATGACACAAACACACACTGAACAAACACCATGGACACAAATGACACAAACACACACTGAACACACATCATGGACACACATGACACAAACACACACTGAACACACACCATGGACACACATGACACAAACACACACTGAACAAACTCCATGGACACACATGACACAAACACACACTGAACACACGCCATGGACACAAATGACACAAACACACACTGAACACACACCATGGACACAAATGACACAAACACACACTGAACACACACCATGGACACAAATGACACAAACACACACTGAACACACACCATGGACACAAATGACACAAACACACACTGAACAAACACCATGGACACAAATGACACAAACAACACACACTGAACACACACCATGGACACATATGACACAAACACACACTGAACACACACCATGGACACAAATGACAAACACACACTGAACACACACCATGGACACAAATGACAAACACACACTGAACACACACCATGGACACAAATGACAAACACACACTGAACAAACACCATGGACACATATGACACAAACACACACTGAACACACACCATGGACACAAATGACACAAACAACACACACTGAACAAACACCATGGACACATATGACACAAACAACACACACTGAACAAACACCATGGACACAAATGACACAAACACACACTGAACACACACCATGGACACAAATGACAAACACACACTGAACACACACCATGGACACAAATGACAAACACACACTGAACACACACCATGGACACAAATGACAAACACACACTGAACAAACACCATGGACACATATGACACAAACACACACTGAACACACACCATGGACACAAATGACACAAACAACACACAGTGAACAAACACCACGGACACAAATGACACAAACAACACACACTGAACAAACACCACGGACACAAATGACACAAACAACACACAGTGAACAAACACCATGGACACAAATGACACAAACAACACACACTGAACAAACACCATGGACACAAATGACACAAACACACACTGAACAAACACCATGGACACAAATGACACAAACACACACTGAACAAACACCACGGACACAAATGACACAAACACACACTGAACAAACACTACGGACACATCCAACCCCTCAGACAGAGCAGAACCAACACTAATACACCAACACAGAGACACAATATAGATGTACACAAACCCGCATACACAAATATACACACACACACAAGCACAGACAGACACACACACACACAACACTGTCCTAATTTAATGAAATGCTTGTTTATAAAAGTGACTTTTTCAGTCATTTGAAGGAGTTGATAGAATGTGATCTGATGAACTGGAGCAGACTGTTCCAGAAGGAAGGAGCAGGAGAAGGAAACTAGGAGAAGGAAACTAGGAGGTCAGAGGTCAGACTGTTCCAGAAGGATGGACCAGAATTCTAAAAGAACCATCACCTTTAGTTTAGAAGTGTGAGAGGGGAATGGACAGGAGGTGAAGGGTTGATGAACAAGTGGACCAGAAGGTGAGGAGGAAACTAGGAGGAGGAAACTAGGAGGAGGAAACTAGGAGGTCAGAAACTAGAAGGAGGAAACTAGGTGGTCAGAAACTAGAAGGAGGAAACTAGGTGGTCAGAAACTAAAAGGAGGAAACTAGGTGGTGAGAAACTAGAAGGAGGAAACTAGGAGGAGGAAACTAGGTGGTCAGAAACTAGAAGGAGGAAACTAGGAGGAGGAAACTAGGAGGTCACAAATGGAACTGGGCCCAGGTTGTGCAGGAGTTTAAAAGGAATTAGGAGGATTTTCAAGTGGATGTGGAATTTTATTGGAAGCCAATGTAGGGATGAGAGTTCTGGAGTGAGCGGGACCGACGACTGGTGTGTGTTTACAACCTGAACTAACTGTAGATGGAGGACTGGCTGAGGTAGTCTAGACGGAGAAAATGAAGGTGTGGAGGAGCTGGAGGTCAGAAGAGACAGGCTGGGACTGAGTTTGGTAATATTTGTGAGCTGGAGAAAACAGGACTGGACCAGTTTAGTGACCTGGGGCCTCATGTATAAAGTGTGCACACGCACAAAAACTTGGTGTACGCCCTTTTCCACGCTCACATTCAGATGTATAAAGAGTGAAATGATCGTGGACATGTGCACTCCTTCACGCCAAGTCCACAGCTGGCGTACACACGTTTTTAGTGCTTTGGAACCTTTGGAGACACTTAGAGGTGATACTGAGAAACCGTTAATAATGTGAAAAAGGTCATTCCTCTGATTGATGGGCACATCAGAGATACGCAGATGAACAATGAACACACTGACACAACAACCTACTGTTAGAGCAGCACATCCACCACCAGAACCAGAACCAACCAGACCAACCCTGGACCCATCAAAGCCAATCCTGCCCGGGAGGACATTCAGCAACAACCATATAAAGAGAGAAGGACACAAAATTCATTGGTTGATAAATGCATTTAGTGTAGTCTTCATGTCTGTGAGAACATTTATTAGTCAGTCCAGTTGCTCATAAACTCCGCCCGTTGTCCTCACGATGTCCTCTGGTGACCCGGGTCAGCACGGACCCATGCCGGTGTCGACAGAACACCGGTCGGACGGGCATCAGCAGTGGGCTGTGGTGGACCGGAGGACCGGCTAACGCCAGGGAGTCAACAGAAGCCTCTGTGACAGGAGGATGGTCCTGGGTCTGACCGTCTGCGGTCTCACTGTTGGAAAATAATAATTTGAGTGATTAAACATGAGTCACAGTCTGTGATTTCCTCTTTGATTTCCTGACATGATCACACATGAACCTTTATCTAGTTCAGCTGTGATCAGACTGTGTATGACCCATAGAATGAACTCATGTGTGACTGACACTAATACTAAATATATATTTCCTTTGGGGTGATCCCAGTCAGTCCAGTCAGACCAGTGTCACCCACAGTATCGTCCACTTTCTGCTCAAACAGTCTCAGTTCGTCTCTTTTCTTCTTCCTCCTGTTTCGTCCTCCGCTTCGCACCCACCTTGACGTCATCATCTGATCATGCAGACAGGGGAATCCCAGAGGAAATCCCACCTGCAGACCCCGTTTATACTAATTTGCATATTTAGATGTGGGAGTGTAGAGGGAGGAGTCAGGTACTCCAACATATGCACTCAATTCCACGCTGATTGAGATGTACAAAGGAAATGTACATGGATTCGGGCGTATGCTCAGTTTTATACGTCTGGATTTTTTTTATGCGTAAGGACTTTTCTGGATTTGGGCGTACGCCAAGTTTCAGGATGAAATCCACACAAGTCTTTACACATGAGGCCCCTGGTGTTTGACAGACAGACGATGGTCAAAGATGAAACCAAGGTTTTTACCAGTGGGTGTGATGTCTGAGAGGAGGAACTAATAAACTGTTGAACTGAAGAGGAGGAACCAATAAACTGTTGAACTGAAGAGGAGGAACCAATAAACTGTTGAACTGAAGAGGAGGAACCAATAAACTGTTGAACTGAAGAGGAGGAACCAATAAACTGTTGAACTGAAGAGGAGGAACCAATAAACTGTTGAACTGAAGAGGAGGAACCAATAAACTGTTGAACTGTCAGTCTGGTCCAATTTTGATCATTTGAGTTTGACTGGGTTTAGGTGAAAGAAACTGGGACATCCAGTCTGTAATAACAGATAAACTGTCATGGAGGAGGAGAGGAGGGGGAGAGAGGAGGAGCAGAGAGGAGGAGGAGAAGAGGAGGAGCAGAAGGGAGGAAGAGGAGGAGCAGAAGGGAGGAGGAGGAGAAGAGGATACATGGGTGTTGATATGGATGTGGAAGTATCTGTTAAGTATGAATGGAACTGTGTGTGTGTGTGTGTGTGTGTGTGTGTGTGTGTGTGTGAGTGTGTGTGAGTGTGTGTGTGTGTGTGTGTGTGAGTGTGTGTGTGTGTGTCCTGGTGCATCTATAGCCTGTCCGTCCATGGGAGTGGATCTCTCCTTCACTGTGGTTCTCCCCGAGGTTTCTCCCTTTTCCCACTGGGTTTGAGTTGTTCTTGCCGAGAAGGAGGGTCTAAGGACGGGGGATGTCCTGGACATGACTCATGTTCTGCTGTTTATTTGACAGTTGTTGTTTACATCCACCTGACTGTAAAGCCCTTTGAGATAACCTTGTTGTGATATTGGGTTATACAAATAAAATTGAATTGAATTGAATTGTGTGTGTGTGTGTGTGTGTGTGTGTGTGTGTGTGTGTGTCCTGTCAGGACCCGTTGGCCTGTTGGATCAGGTCTAGCTCAGACCTGTTGGATCAGGTCTACCTCAGACTTGTTGGATCAGGTCTACCCCCCGGCCTGTTGGATCAGGTCTACCTCCGGCCTGTTGGATCAGGTCTACCTCTGGCCTGTTGGATCAGGTCTACCTCAGACTTGTTGGATCAGGTCTACCCCCGGCCTGTTGGATCAGGTCTACCTCCGGCCTGTTGGATCAGGTCTACCTCTGGCCTGTTGGATCAGGTCTACCTCTGGCCTGCTGGATCAGGTCTAGCTCAGGCCTGCTGGATCAGGTCTAGCTCAGGCCTGTTGGATCAGGTCTAGCTCAGGCCTGTTGGATCAGGTCTAGCTCAGGCCTGCTGGATCAGGTCTAGCTCAGGCCTGTTAAACTCTGCTCTCTCATTGGCTGCAGCTGCGTCACCTCCTGTTTCTAATTGGACGGTTGGGCTGGTGTTCAGGACTAGGGTTCTGTGGGGTTCTACAGGTTCTGGGGGGTTCTATAGGTTCTGGGGGGTTGTACAGGTTCTGGGGGGTTCGACAGGTTCTGGGTCTTTAGAGCTGGATTCATTGGTAGTTCTGCAGGTTCCTTCATCATTGTGGGTCTGTGGTTCAGGTTCTCTGGTCTGTAGTTCAGGTTCTCTGGGTCTGTGGTTCAGGTTCTCTGGGTCTGTGGTTCAGGTTCTCTGGGTCTGTGGTTTTTGATGGGCTGGCTGCTGTGCTGGTCTGCTCTGGTCCTGGTCTCCGGTCCTGGATGTGATCCCGGCTCACGGGGCTCATCTGATAATCCAGATCTGGATTAGGTCCAGATCCTCACAGATCCAGCTGGTCCACCGCCAGGAATAGAGCTGGATTAGACCTGCACCGGGTCAGACCTGCACTGGGTCAGACCTGCACCTGCTCACCTGGAGCTGGGAACGGCCTGGAACAGCCAGTCATTATTTAGATTTTTCCTTCTTTAGTTTTTTTTCCTGCATTTCTTTGTGTTGTTTTCTATGTACATTTCTTTGATCTCTTTTCTTATGTAATTCTCCATTTTATTGTCATCTGTTTATGTTTATGTTTACGCATTTGGCAGACGCTTTTTTCCAAAGCGAGCTTTCATCTGACATCTTATTAATTCATTGTTTTTTTTTCATTCAGTCATATTTACCTCTTCAGTTTTTCCCTTTTGCATTTTCTTCCTCTATTTATTTCCCCAAGCCTATTCATTTCTGTGTCTCTATTTGACATTTATGTGAATTCTTTTTCTTTCTCTGTGTGCATTTATGCCTCAGTATGCAAATGAGGGGGGCGGTCTTTAAAGGCGTGTCCTGGGATCAGCTCTTCTCCTATTGGTCAGTTTGTATTAGAGGGCGGTGCTATCTGTGCAGAACCCACCGAGCATACCTGGGCTTGTGGTCTCAGTAGAGAGAGAGGAAGCTCTGATGTTTGAAAACCAGCAGAATTACTGGAGAAGAAATGGTTAATTTTTTTGAAGATATTCCAAACTAGAAATATAGAAATAAATAATTTTGGGGCCATAAAAATATTAAGTAAATGTAAGCAGAAAACACAAAAAATAAATTCAGGGATAAGAATTAAAGAAGGAAACATATAAATAAGGACAAAATAAGGTGGGGGAGGGGGACTGCAGGTGTGCCTGGGGGGTTGTGGGGGGTGGGGGGCGTCGCTGGGGGTTCTCTCGGGGTGCGGTGGTGGGGTGCGGCCGTGGTGGTGATTGGGACCTGGGGCGGGCGCGCTGGTCGCTGGGTCTCGTGCTGCGGGGTGGCACTGTGCCGGTGATCGCTGCATCCCTAGTGCATGTAAGACTGGGGAGGTGTGGAGTGTGGTGGGTCCCTGCGCCTGTTTGGGGGGCTTTGGGGTGGCTGGTCCCAGGTCCGTGCTCCCTCGACTGCATAGGATGATTGAGTGCGTGAGTGGCCTCTGGGGGGGGGGTGGCTTTCTGGCTGCAATCGTTGGGTGCCCGGGGTCTCTGGGCTACCCCACTCCTTGGCGGCCCCTGCCTGGGGACGGGTACTGGGGAACGGGGGTGCCGAATGCCGGCTGGCTCGTCTTCTGGGAGGAAACTTCCTCCCAGTCATACCATCCCCAACCCCTCGCCTCCCCACCCCCCTCACACAAAGCACGTAGGGTCTTGGGGAGGGTGCACATCCCGAGGGGGTACGGCAGGGGGGTCACTAAAACGGCCTCCCTCTGTGGTACCCTGGGGTGGCTAACTCTTCAATTTTAATTACACCCACCCACAACACAACACACAGAAACACTAACACCACACATTCACTTTTGGGGGGCGGGCTGCGTGGCGCCTGGTGGGCGGTGCCGTGCCGGTGGGTGAGGCTGCCTGTGTGGTGTCGCCCTCAGTGGTGCGCAGTTATGCTCCTCAATTTTAATTGCTTGCATACACACCTCACACTTCAAAACACTGATAGGTGGGGAAGCGAGGGGGAGGGGGGGTCTTCCCACACCCCTGTTTCCTGGACGCCATCTGGGGCGGGGGGGGGGGGGGGGGGGGGGGGGGGGGCTGGAACATTGGCTTGGGGCTCACCTGGCTGCATTGCTGGGGGGTTGCCACCCTCTGATGAATGATGTGTGCGCATGGGAATTGTGGTCGGGGGGGGGGGCGCTGGGCTAGCCGCTCTCTTGCCCGCCGCAGGTCGTGTTGGGACCGGGAAAGATGTGTGTATGCGGGCATCGGGGGTGTGGCGGTTGCTGGCGGGGTGGTGGACCGCGGTGGGGTTCCTGGCGGCTGGTGTTGCCGCCCTGGGCTGCGGTTGGTGCTGGGGCTGCGCTCGGGTGCCGCGCCTTGGGAGGACTCGCAGCGGTGCTGCTCGCTGCTGGGGGGAGCGGCACTCCGGATACGCGTGTCTGGTGTGTGCAGGTGGGTGGGAGGGGCTGTTGATGGATGTGGGTACATGTGTGGGTATGTGTGTACATGTAGATGTGTACGTGTGGGCGTGCATGTGGGTAGATGGGTGGAGGTGTTTGTGGGTGTGTGTGTGTGTGTGTGTGAATGGTTGAACATGTGGGATGGGTGGTGTGTATGTCTGGGAGTCAGTGGGTGTGTGTGTGCATATGCTTGTGTGGGTGAGTGGGGGACTGGGGTGTGTGTGGGGTTTGGGGGTTGGGCTTGGTGGGATGGGGAGGTGGGCCTCCGGGCCCCCAGGGCGCTTGGCTGTGGCATCGGGGTGCGCACTGGCCTGCACCTGGTGGCGGTCTGGGCCGGCCTGGCCGCCCGGTGTGCTGGGTGGGACCCCTGCCCGGGGAGATGCAAACTGTATGGAAAATAGAATGTTAAAATAAATAACTAAGGTTTTCAACACAAAATTTAATTAAAACAGTTAGAAATGACAATAAAAATAACCATCTTTGTCAGATTTTACAGATAACTTCATAGAAAATGTCTTAAATTTTTTTGATTTGTATCATGTATTGGCACATGAATTAATTTATCGAGCCTTTTTTATATATCTGTATATATTATTAACTGCGACAAGGTCAGTTCTCCATGGGTGAGCTGTGTGGCAAAAGAAACTGATCCCAGTCATCCTTTCACTTAGCACAGTTTCTCTCACAGGACTGGCTCAGGTCCTGGTTCAGGTTAGGGTTAGACACACAGCCCCTTCAGAAGGCACTCTGGCCCACATCCACATCATCCTTATCCTCATCCTAAATCCAGAGGGATAAAGAGACAATAACATTAAATAGTCATACATTTTACCTTCATGGATTACACACAAAATTGCAATCATCTTCTCACAAAAGTGAGGCTGTTCTTACCTGAGTAATTAGTGAATTAGTGACCAAATGGGCTTCAGATGTTTGTTAATCTGTGTGCTTCTATTTTTGAATCCCTGCAGAAGTTTGTCTGACAGAATGTCAAGTTGAGAAAGAAACCAGGACTGTAGGGGCATGGTGGTTCTGTGCTTGAATTCCACACTGATTTGAAGAAAAAGACGTACTAGTATTATCCATGACTTTAGTATTATTAATAGGATGGACCCCCCCCCCCCCCCCCCCCATAACACCACAACACCAAGACATCAATTCCACAGGAAACACTTCTAAGACAAACCGTGATGCAACTGTAAATGACTACAAAACTAATACTGTTCGACTCAGAGTTCAAACCTTTTTTCATCTGCTCCGTCAAATTAGAAAAGCAGTTTGTAATTAAAAAAAAAACAAAAAAAAAACAAAAAAGAACTCAATGGTTCATCCATTTGTATTGTATTGGTTCCAGGTCTTGGCGCCTTGAAAACTGGTTAGCTTAGCAACATTTACTTTCTAGGCTTCAAAGTTAGCCTAACTGTTGTCCTTGTTTCATGTTAAAACGGTAAAATACACACCATTCACACTGGTCTCAATACTTTTGAATTCATGCTCACGGATAGCAGATAGAATCCACTGAATTATGCACACAAACCGCCCCTGAAATGTCTTCTACCATGAACACAGCATTCAGATAGCTGCCTACCTGCTAGCCTGTTAGTCTGAAGTCTGTGAACCGACCAAGAACGTAAATGAACAGATGTAGGACAATTATCTGCCAGCAAAGAAAACACTGACTGGGTGGAAAACTCTGCTGAACTACCTAAGTGTACACAAGACTCACATTCTACTGCTTTTACCTGTATTTTAGCCTCTGGTGACTGTGAATGACATGCAGAAAATGTCAGACATGTCCGTTCACGTCTCGGCTCTGACGTCTGCTGGTCACATGTCCACAGTGGGCGGAGTTACCAGACGAAACAACTTTCTTCTTTTCTCCCAACACAGAATTAAATCTCATGAATCTGACTAAAACTGATGAATGTGACTAAAACTGATGAATGTGACTAAAACTGATGAATGTGAGTAAAACTGATGAATGTGACTAAAACTGATGACTGTGATTAAAACTGATGAATGTGACTAAAACTGATGAATGTGACTAAAACTGATGAATGTGATTAAAACTGATGACTGTGATTAAAACTGATGACTGTGACTAAAACTGATGAATGTGACTAAAACTGATGAATGTGACTAAAACTGATGAATCTGACTAAAACTGATGACTGTGATTAAAACTGATGACTGTGACTAAAACTGATGACTGTGACTAAAACTGATGAATGTGACTAAAACTGATGAATGTGACTAAAACTGATGAATGCGATTAAAACTGATGAATGCGATTAAAACTGATGAATGCGACTAAAACTGATGAATGTGACTAAAACTGATGAATGTGATTAAAACTGATGAATGTGACTAAAACTGATGAATGTGACTAAAACTGATGAATGTGACTAAAACTGATGACTGTGACTAAAACTGATGAATGCGACTAAAACTGATGAATGCGACTAAAACTGATGAATGCGATTAAAACTGATGAATGCGATTAAAACTGATGAATGTGAGTAAAACTGATGAATGTGACTAAAACTGATGAATGTGATTAAAACTGATGAATGTGACTAAAACTGATGACTGTGACTAAAACTGATGAATGTGATTAAAACTGATGAATGTGACTAAAACTGATGAATGTGATTAAAACTGATGACTGTGACTAAAACTGATGAATGTGACTAAAACTGATGAATGTGATTAAAACTGATGAATGTTATTAAAACTGATGAATGTGACTAAAACTGATGAATGTGACTAAAACTGATGAATGCGACTAAAACTGATGAATGCGACTAAAACTGATGACTGCGACTAAAACTGATGAATGCTACTAAAACTGATGAATGCGACTAAAACTGATGAATGTGACTAAAACTGATGACTGCGACTAAAACTGATGACTGTGACTAAAACTGATGAATGTGATTAAAACTGATGAATGTGACTAAAACTGATGAATGTGACTAAAACTGATGAATGTGATTAAAACTGATGAATGTGACTAAAACTGATGAATGTGATTAAAACTGATGAATGTGATTAAAACTGATGAATGTGACTAAAACTGATGAATTCGACTAAAACTGATGAATGCGACTAAAACTGATGAATGCGACTAAAACTGATGAATGCGACTAAAACTGATGAATGCGATTAAAACTGATGAATGCGACTAAAACTGACGACTGCGACTAAAACTGACGAATGCGACTACAACTGACGAATGCGACTAAAACTGACGAATGTGACTAAAACTGATGACTGCGACTAAAACTGATGACTGCGACTAAAACTGATGAATGTGACTAAAACTGATGACTGTGATTAAAACTGATGAATGTGATTAAAATTGATGAATGCGACTAAAACTGATGACTGTGACTAAAACTGATGACTGCGACTAAAACTGATGAATGCGACTAAAACTGATGACTGTGAGTAAAACTGATGAATGCGACTAAAACTGATGAATGCGACTCAAACTGATGAATGCGACTAAAACTGATGACTGTGAGTAAAACTGATGAATGCGACTAAAACTGATGACTGCGACTAAAACTGATGAATGCGACTAAAACTGATGAATGCGACTAAAACTGATGAATGTGATTAAAACTGATGAATGTGACTAAAACTGATGAATGTGTCTAAAACTGATGAATGTGACTGAAACTGGTGAATGCGACTAAAACTGATGAATGCGAGTAAAACTGATGACTGTGACTAAAACTGATGAATGTGACTAAAACTGATGACTGCGACTAAAACTGATGACTGCGATTAAAACTGATGAATGCGACTAAAACTGATGACTGTGACTAAACTGATGACTGTGACTAAAACTGATGAATGTGATTAAAACTAATGAATGTGACTAAAACTGATGAATGTGATTAAAACTGATGAATGCGACTAAAACTGATGAATGCGACTAAAACTGATGACTGCGACTAAAACTGATGACTGCGACTAAAACTGATGAATGCGACTAAAACTGATGAATGTGACTAAAACTGATGACTGCGACTAAAACTGATGAATGCGACTAAAACTGATGAATGTGACTAAAACTGATGAATGTGACTAAAACTGATGACTGCGACTAAAACTGATGACTGCGACTAAAACTGATGACTGCGACTAAAACTGATGACTGTGACTAAAACTGATGACTGTGACTAAAACTGATGAATGTGATTACAACTGATGAATGTGACTAAAACTGATGAATGTGATTAAAACTGATGAATGTGACTAAAACTGATGAATGTGATTAAAACTGATGAATGTGACTAAAACTGATGACTGTGACTAAAACTGATGAATGTGATTAAAACTGATGACTGTGACTAAAACTGATGAATGTGACTAAAACTGATGAATGTGATTAAAACTGATGAATGTTATTAAAACTGATGAATGTGACTAAAACTGATGAATGCGACTAAAACTGATGAATGCGACTAAAACTGATGAATGCGACTAAAACTGATGACTGCGACTAAAACTGATGAATGCGACTAAAACTGATGAATGCGACTAAAACTGATGACTGCGACTAAAACTGATGAATGTGACTAAAACTGATGAATGCGACAAAAACTGATGAATGCGACTAAAACTGATGAATGCGACTAAAACTGATGACTGTGACTAAAACTGATGAATGCGATTAAAACTAATGAATGTGACTAAAACTGATGAATGCGACTAAAACTGATGAATGCGACTAAAACTGATGAATGCGACTAAAACTGATGACTGTGAGTAAAACTGATGAATGCGACTAAAACTGATGACTGCGACTAAAACTGATGAATGTGACTAAAACTGATGAATGCGACTAAAACTGATGAATGTGACTAAAACTGATGACTGCGACTAAAACTGATGACTGTGACTACAACTGATGAATGTGATTAAAACTGATGAATGCGACTAAAACTGATGAATGCGACTAAAACTGATGACTGCGACTAAAACTGATGACTGCGACTAAAACTGATGAATGCGACTAAAACTGATGAATGCGACTAAAACTGATGACTGCGACTAAAACTGATGAATGTGATTAAAACTGATGAATGTGACTAAAACTGATGACTGCGACTAAAACTGATGAATGCGACTAAAACTGATGAATGCGACTAAAACTGATGAATGTGACTAAAACTGATGAATGTGACTAAAACTGATGACTGTGATTAAAACTAATGAATGTGACTAAAACTGATGAATGCGACTAAAACTGATGAATGCGATTAAAACTGATGAATGCGACTAAAACTGATGACTGCGACTAAAACTGATGACTGCGTCTAAAACTGATGAATGTGATTAAAACTGATGAATGTGACTAAAACTGATGAATGCGACTAAAACTGATGAATGCGACTAAAACTGATGAATGTGACTAAAACTGACGAATGTGACTAAAACTGATGACTGCGACTAAAACTGATGACTGCGACTAAAACTGATGACTGCGACTAAAACTGATGAATGTGACTAAAACTGATGAATGTGATTAAAACTGATGAATGTGATTAAAATTGATGAATGCGACTAAAACTGATGACTGTGACTAAAACTGATGACTGCGACTAAAACTGATGAATGCGACTAAAACTGATGACTGTGAGTAAAACTAATGAATGTGACTAAAACTGATGAATGCGACTAAAACTGATGAATGCGACTAAAACTGATGAATGCGATTAAAACTGACGAATGTGACTAAAACTGACGAATGTGACTAAAACTGATGACTGCGACTAAAACTGATGACTGTGACTAAAACTGATGACTGTGACTAAAACTGATGAATGTGATTAAAACTGATGAATGTGACTAAAACTGATGAATGTGATTAAAACTGATGAATGCGACTAAAACTGATGAATGTGACTAAAACTGATGAATGCGACTAAAACTGATGACTGCGACTAAAACTGATGACTGCGACTAAAACTGATGAATGCGACTAAAACTGATGAATGCGACTAAAACTGATGACTGTGACTAAAACTGATGAATGTGACTAAAACTGATGAATGTGACTAAAACTGATGAATGTGATTAAAACTGATGAATGTGACTATAACTGATGACTGCGACTAAAACTGATGAATGCGACTAAAACTGATGACTGTGACTAAAACTGATGAATTCGACTAAAACTGATGAATGCGATTAAAACTGATGAATGCGACTAAAACTGATGACTGCGTCTAAAACTGATGAATGCGACTAAAACTGATGAATGCGACTAAAACTGATGAATGCGACTAAAACTGACGACTGCGACTAAAACTGACGACTGCGACTAAAACTGACGACTGCGACTAAAACTGACGAATGCGACTAAAACTGACGAATGTGACTAAAACTGATGACTGCGACTAAAACTGATGAATGCGACTAAAACTGACGAATGTGACTAAAACTGACGAATGTGACTAAAACTGATGACTGCGACTAAAACTGATGAATGCGACTAAACTGATGAATGCGACTAAAACTGACGAATGCGACTAAAACTGATGAATGCGACTAAAACTGATGACTGCGACTAAAACTGATGAATGCGACTAAAACTGATGAATGCGACTAAAACTGATGAATGCGACTAAAACTGATGAATGCGACTAAAACTGATGAATGCGATTAAAACTGATGAATGTGATTAAAACTGATGAATGCGACTAAAACTGATGAATGCGACTAAAACTGATGAATGCGACTAAAACTGATAGAAATGCACTAAACTGATGAATGCGACTAAAACTGATGATGCGACTAAAACTATGAATGCGACTAAAACTGATGAATGCGACTAAACTGATGATGCGACTAAAACTGATGAATGCGACTAAAACTGATGAATGCGACTAAACTGATGAATGTGATTAAAACTGATGAATGTGACTAAAACTGATGAATTCGACTAAAACTGACGAATGTGACTAAAACTGATGACTGCGACTAAAACTGATGAATGCGACTAAAACTGATGAATGTGACTAAAACTGACGAATGTGACTAAAACTGATGACTGCGACTAAAACTGATGACTGCGACTAAAACTGATGAATGTGACTAAAACTGATGAATGTGACTAAAACTGATGAATGTGATTAAAACTGATGAATGCGATTAAAACTGATGAATGCGACTAAAACTGATGACTGTGACTAAAACTGATGACTGCGACTAAAACTGATGAATGCGACTAAAACTGATGAATGCGATTAAAACTGATGAATGCGACTAAAACTGATGAATGCGACTAAAACTGATGAATGCGATTAAAACTGATGAATGTGACTAAAACTGACGAATGTGACTAAAACTGATGAATGCGACAAAAACTGATGAATGTGACTAAAACTGATGAATGTGACTAAAACTGATGAATGTGATTAAAACTGATGAATGTGACAAAAACTGATGACTGTGACTAAAACTGATGAATGTGATTAAAACTGATGACTGTGACTAAAACTGATGAATGTGACTAAAACTGATGAATGTGATTAAAACTGATGAATGTTATTAAAACTGATGAATGTGACTAAAACTGATGAATGCGACTAAAACTGATGAATGCGACTAAAACTGATTAATGCGACTAAAACTGATGAATGCGACTAAAACTGATGAATGCGACTAAAACTGATGACTGTGAGTAAAACTGATGAATGCGACTAAAACTGATGACTGCGACTAAAACTGATGAATGCGACTAAAACTGATGAATGCGACTAAAACTGATGACTGTGAGTAAAACTGATGAATGCGACTAAAACTGATGACTGCGACTAAAACTGATGAATATGACTAAAACTGATGAATGCGACTAAAACTGATGAATGTGACTAAAACTGATGACTGCGACTAAAACTGATGACTGTGACTAAAACTGATGAATGTGATTAAACTGATGAATGTGACTAAAACTGATGAATGTGACTAAAACTGATGACTGCGACAAAAACTGATGACTGCGATTAAAACTGATGAATGCCACTAAAACTGATGACTGTTACTAAAACTGATGACTGTGACTAAAACTGATGAATGTGATTAAAACTGATGAATGTGTTTAAAACTGATGAATGTGACAAAAACTGATGAATGTGATTAAAACTGATGAATGCGACTAAAACTGATGAATGCGACTAAAACTGATGAATGCGATTAAAACTGATGACTGTGACTAAAACTGATGATTGTGACTAAAACTGATGACTGTGACTAAAACTGATGAATGTGACTAAAACTGATGAATGCGACTAAAACTGATGAATGTGACTAAAACTGATGAATGTGACTAAAACTGATGAATGTGACTAAAACTGATGACTGCGACTAAAACTGATGACTGCGATTAAAACTGATGAATGCGACTAAAACTGATGACTGTGACTAAAACTGATGACTGTGACTAAAACTGATGAATGTGATTAAAACTGATGAATGTGACTAAAACTGATGAATGTGACTAAAACTGATGAATGTGACTAAAACTGATGAATGCGACTAAAACTGATGAATGCGATTAAAACTGATGACTGCGACTAAAACTGATGACTGCGACTAAAACTGATGACTGCGACTAAAACTGATGAATGCGACTAAAACTGATGAATGCGACTAAAACTGATGACTGCGACTAAAACTGATGACTGCGACTAAAACTGATGAATGTGATTAAAACTGATGAATGTGACTAAAACTGATGAATGCGACTAAAACTGATGAATGCGACTAAAACTGATGAATGTGACTAAAACTGATGAATGTGACTAAAACTGATGACTGTGATTAAAACTAATGAATGTGACTAAAACTGATGACTGTGACTAAAACTGATGAATGCGACTAAAACTGATGACTGCGACTAAAACTGATGAATGTGATTAAAACTGATGAATGTGACTAAAACTGATGACTGTGACTAAAACTGATGAATGCGACTAAAACTGATGAATGCGACTAAAACTGATGAATGTGACTAAAACTGATGAATGCGACTAAAACTGATGACTGTGACTAAAACTGATGACTGCGACTAAAACTGATGAATGCGACTAAAACTGATGACTGTGACTAAAACTGATGAATGCGACTAAAACTGATGAATGCGATTAAAACTGATGACTGCGACTAAAACTGATGACTGCGACTAAAACTGATGACTGCGACTAAAACTGATGAATGTGACTAAAACTGATGAATGTGATTAAAACTGATGAATGTGATTAAAATTGATGAATGCGACTAAAACTGATGACTGTGACTAAAACTGATGACTGCGACTAAAACTGATGAATGCGACTAAAACTGATGACTGTGAGTAAAACTAATGAATGTGACTAAAACTGATGAATGCGACTAAAACTGATGAATGCGACTAAAACTGATGAATGCGATTAAAACTGACGAATGTGACTAAAACTGACGAATGTGACTAAAACTGATGACTGCGACTAAAACTGATGAATGTGACTAAAACTGACGAATGTGACTAAAACTGATGACTGCGACTAAAACTGATGACTGCGACTAAAACTGATGACTGCGACTAAAACTGATGAATGTGACTAAAACTGATGACTGTGACTAAAACTGATGACTGTGACTAAAACTGATGAATGTGATTAAAACTAATGAATGTGACTAAAACTGATGAATGTGACTAAAACTGATGAATGTGATTAAAACTGATGAATGCGACTAAACTGATGAATGCGACTAAAACTGATGAATGCGACTAAAACTGATGACTGCGACTAAAACTGATGACTGCGACTAAAACTGATGACTGCGACTAAAACTGATGACTGCGACTAAAACTGATGAATGCGACTAAAACTGATGACTGCGACTAAAACTGATGACTGCGACTAAAACTGATGACTGTGATTAAAACTGATGAATGTGACTAAAACTGATGAATGCGACTAAAACTGATGAATGCGACTAAAACTGATGAATGTGACTAAAACTGATGAATGTGACTAAAACTGATGACTGTGATTAAAACTAATGAATGTGACTAAAACTGATGAATGTGACTAAAACTGATGAATGCGACTAAAACTGATGAATGCGACTAAAACTGATGAATGTGATTAAAACTGATGAATGTGACTAAAACTGATGACTGTGACTAAAACTGATGAATGCGACTAAAACTGATGAATGCGACTAAAACTGATGAATGAGACTAAAACTTATGAATGCGACTAAAACTGATGACTGTGACTAAAACTGATGACTGCGACTAAAACTGATGAATGCGACTAAAACTGATGACTGTGACTAAAACTGATGAATGCGACTAAAACTGATGAATGCGATTAAAACTGATGAATGCGACTAAAACTGATGACTGCGACTAAAACTGATGACTGCGTCTAAAACTGAT
>NW_021941471.1:22166-48657 GCF_902148855.1 Sphaeramia orbicularis | reverse complement strand
CCTAACCATAATAACACTAACCATATTAACCTTAACCATAATAACCCTAACCATAATAACCCTAACCCTAACCATAATAACCTTAACCATAATAACCCTAACCATAAAAACCCTAACCATAATAACCTTAACCATAATAATCATAACCCTAACCATAATAACACTAACCATATTAACCTTAACCATAATAACCTTAACCATGATAACCCTAACCATAATAACCCCAACCCTAACCATAATAACCCTAACCATAAAAACCCTGACCCTAACCATAATAACCTTAACCATAATAACCCTAACCCTAACCATAATAACCATAACCATAATAACCTTAAGCCTAATAACCCTAATCATAATAAACTTAACCATAATAACCCTAACCCTAACCTGAACTATAATAACCATAACTATAATAACCCTAACCCTACCTGTAATAACCCTAACCATAATAACCTTAACCATAATAACCCTAACCATAATAACTCATACCATAATAACCTTAACCATAATAACCCTTACCATAATAACCCTAACCATAATAACCTTAACCATAATAACCCTAACCATAATAACCCTAACCATAATAACCCTAACCATAATAACCTTAACCATAAAAACCCTAACCATAATAACCCTAACCATAATAACCCTAACCATAATAACCCTAACCCTAACCATAATAACCTTAACCATAATAACCCTAACTATAATAACCCTAACCATAATAACCCTAACCCTAACCATAAAAACCATAACCCTAACCATAATAACCCTAACCAAAATAACCTTAACCATAATAACCCTAACCATAATAACCCTTAACTCTAACCATAATAACCTTAATCATAATAACCCTAACCATAATAACCATAACCATAATAACCCTAACCATAATAACCTTAACCATAATAACCTTAACCATAATAACCCTAACCATAATAACCCTAGCCATAACAACCTTAACCATAAAAACCTTAACCATAATAACCCTAACCATAATAACCCTAACTATAATAGCCCTAATCCTAACCATAATAACCATAACCCTAACCATAATAACCATAACCCTAACCATACAAACCCTAACCCTAATCATAATAACCTTAACCATAATAACCCTAACCCTAACTATAATAACCCTAACCATAATAACCATAACCCTAACCACAATAACCCTAACTATAATAACCCTAACCCTAACCACAACAAC
This sequence comes from Sphaeramia orbicularis, assembly GCF_902148855.1. Taxonomy (NCBI): domain Eukaryota; kingdom Metazoa; phylum Chordata; class Actinopteri; order Kurtiformes; family Apogonidae; genus Sphaeramia; species Sphaeramia orbicularis. The sequence continues at coordinate 47,447 of NW_021941471.1, read as the reverse complement.
CCTAACCATAATAACCCAAACCATAAAAGCCGTAACCCTAACCCAACCCTAACCCTAACCATAAAAAACCTAACCCTAACTATAATAACCCTAACCCTAACCATAATAATCCTAACCCTAACCATAATAACCATAACTTTAATAACCGTAACCATAATAACCCTAACCATAATAACCCAAACCCTAACCATAATAACCTTAACCATAATTACCCTAAACATAAAAACCCAAACCCTAACCATAATAACCCTAAGCATAATAACCCTAACCCTAACCATAATAACCATAACCCTAACCATAATAACCCTAACCCTAACTGATGTCATGTTTGTAAATGTACATTTGTAGGGGACACTATTTTGCGAAATTTCATTTTCTTTTAATAAATGGGTGTAGGCCTGGGAGATAGACGTCTGATGGAAATTTAAGACAAATCGGTGTTCGTATGTCTGAGCTGAAGCAATTTTTGTGATGGTACATTTTTGAAAAAACTTTGCAAAGTTTGCAACCTTGTCACACAAAAACAGTGACACTGATTCAAAAAGTTCAGCTAACTTTTGATGCCCCACTTCTGTAGATACTGTACACCGATTTTGAGCTCATTTGGTCAAACGGCCAAGGAGGAGATAGTTAAAATACAACGTCAGCGAAAACGCTTACTCAGCATTTTGGAAATTTCAATCCAATATGGCAAAGGGTTGGTTTAGGGGCGTGGCCATAATAATATTTTTTTGTTTGTCTCCCCATGATGAATCAGTCTACCGATTTTCGTGGCTGTACGACAAACTTTATATTGGACACGCTCCCATTGGCACAATGCATTTCCACTTTTCAAGGGGGCGCTGCCGCAACATTTCTTTACCGACATCTACGAAACCTATAGGTAAATTAAATTTCTCGCACTTCTGAATTTTGGGCAAAATTTGGTGAGTTTTCGTAAATGTTCAGGGGGTCAAATTTGAGCTCAAAGAGCATGAGAAGAAAAATAAATAAAAAAATAAAAAATAAAAATAAAGAAAAATTAAAGCCGCAAGCGGCATCTAAAGGCCCTCGCCAAAGGCATGTCCAGTGGAAGTATGCCCATCGTTTAGCAGGTGGCGCTCTAGCACCAAATTTCAGTTTCTTCTGATGAATGGGTGTAGGCCTGGGAGATTGACAACTGATTAAAATTTGAGGGAAATCATTGCTCGTATGTCCGAACTAAGGACATTTTTGTATAAGTAAATCTGTAGGGGGCGCTATGCAGCCAAAATTAAATTTCTTCAATTGAATGGGTGTAGGCCTGCAAGATGTACCAATGAGTCAAATTTGAGCCAAATCGGTGGTCGTATGTCAGAAGTAATGTTATTTTCGTGAAGGTAAATTTGTAGGGGGCGCTAGTGAGTGAAATGGAAATTTCTTTTGATGAATGGGTGTAGGCCTGGGAGATTGACAACTGATTCAAATTTGAGCCAAATTGGTGTTCGTATGTCTGAAGTGAAGTAATTTTCGTGAAGGTCAAATTGTAGGGGGCACTATAGCTCCAAATTTCAAATTTTTCTGATAAATTGGTGTAGGCCTTAGAGATAGACGTCTGAGTCGCGCTATAGTGCGAAATTGTGGGGTCAGATGTCACGTGTCGTGCACTTACACCCATGTGACTAACCCCGAGTGCGCGTGTCCCATTGACTCCCATTCATTCTGAGCAGGTGTAAATATGTGATTTGTGCACATGTCATATACATCGTCGGAAAGGTCTCAGTGCCGTGAATGTGAATATGTGTGAGAGTGGCGACAGTGGCAAAAGGCGACCGTGTCACTAGCGATTTCGTCCCCATGCGCCCACTGCAGACTCAATAGGCCCTGCACCGGCTTTACTCGGCTCGGGCCTAATTAAAGCCGCAAGCGGCATCTAAAGGCCCTCGCCAAGGGCACGTCCAGTGGAAGTATGCTCATCGTTCAGCAGGTGGCGCTCTAGCCCCAAATTTTGTGTCCTTTGATGAATGGGTGTAGGCCTGGGACATTGACAATTGATTTGAGACAAATCAGTGTTCGTATGTCCGAACTGAACAAAATTTTGTATAAATAAATCTGTAGGTGGCGCTATGAGCCAAAATTCAATTTGTTCCATTGAATGGGTGTAGGCCTGTGAGATGTACCACTGAGTCAAATTTGAGCCAAATCGGTGTTCGTATGTCTGAACTGATGCAATTTTCGTGAAGGTAAATTTGTAGGGGGCGCTACTGAGCGAAGTGGCAATTTGTTTTGATAAATGGGTGTAGGCCTGGGAGATTGAAAACTGATTCAAATTTGAGCCAAATTGGTGTTCGCATGTCTAACATGAAGTAATTTTCGTAAAGGTAACATTGTAGGGGGCGCTATGGCGCCGAATTTAAATTTTTTCTGATAAATGGGTGTAGGCCTGGGATATAGATGTCTGAGTCAAATTTGAGCCAAATTGGTGTTCGTATGTCCGAACTGAAGCAATTTTAATAAAAAAAAAATATTAAAAATTTTTGCAGGGGGCGCTGTATTGCAAAATTTCAGTTTCTTTTGATAAATAGGTGTAGGCCTTGGAGACAGATGTCTGAGTCAAATTTGAGCCAAATCAGTGTTCGTATGTCCGAACTAATGTCATTTTATTAAATGTACATTTGTAGAGAGCGCTATAGTGCGAAATTTCAATTTCTTTTAAGAAATGGGTGTAGGCCTGGGAGATAGACGTCTGAGTCAAATTTCAGACAAATCGGTGTTCGTATGTCTGAGCTGAAGCAATTTTTGTGATGGTAAATTTTCGAAAAAACTTTCCAAAGTTTGCAACCTCGTCACACAAAAACGATGACACCGATTCAAAAAATTCGGCTAACTTTTGATGCCCCACTTCTCTAGATACTGTACACTGATTTTGAGCTCATTCGGCCAAACGGCTTAGTAGGAGATAGTTAAAATACAACGTCAGCGAAAACGCTGACTCAGCATTTTGGAAATTTCAATCCAATATGGCCGACTAAGGGTTGGTTTAGGGGCGTGGCCATAATAGTATTTTTTGTTTGTCTCCTCATGTTGAATCTGTGTACTGATTTTCGTGGCTCTACGACAAACTTTATTTTGGACGCGCTCCCATTGGCGCAATGCATTTCCACTTTTCAAGGGGGCGCTGCCGCAACATTTCTTTACCGACATCTACGAAACATATATGTAAATTCAATTTCTCGCACTTCTGAATTTTAGGCAAAATTTGGTGAGTTTTCGTAAATGTTCAGAGGGTCAAAATTCAGCTCAAAGCGCAGGAGAAAAAAAAAAAAAAGCCGCAAGCGGCATCTAAAGGCCCTCACCAAGGGCACGTCCAGTGGAAGTATGCTCATCGTTCAGCAGGTGGCGCTGTAGCCCCAAATTTTGTGTCTTCTAATGAATGGGTTTAGGCCTGGGACATTGACAATTGATTTGAGACAAATCAGTGTTCGTATGTCCGAACTGAACAAAATTTTGTATAAATAAATCTGTAGGGGGCGCTATGAGCAAAAATTCAATTTGTTCCATTGAATGGGTGTAGGCCTGTGAGATGTACCACTGAGTCAAATTTGAGCCAAATCAATGCTCGTATGTCTGAACTGATGCAATTTTCGTGAAGGTAAATTTGTAGGGGGCGCTACTGAGCGAAGTGGCAATTTGTTTTGATAAATGGGTGTAGGCCTGGGAGATTGACAACTGATTCAAATTTGAGCCAAATTGGTGTTCGCATGTCTAACGTGAAGTAATTTTCGTAAAGGTAACATTGTAGGGGGCGCTATGGCGCCGAATTTAAAATTTTTCTGATAAATGGGTGTAGGCCTGGGATATAGACGTCTGAGTCAAATTTGAGCCAAATTGGTGTTCGTATGTCTGAACTGAAGCAATTTTAATAAAAATTATTTAAAAATTTTGTAGGGGGCGCTATAGTGCAAAATTTCAGTTTCTTTTGATAAATAGGTGTAGGCCTTTGAGACAGATGTCTGAGTCAAATTTGAGCCAAATCGGTGTTCGTATGTCCGAACTGATGTCATTTTTGTAAATGTACATTTGTAGGGGGCGCTATAGTGCAAAATTTCAATTTCTTTTAATAAATGGGTGTAGGCCTGGGAGATGGACCTTCTGAGTCACATTTCAGCCAAATCGCTGTTCGTATGTCTGAGCTGAAGCAATTTTTATGATGGTAAATTTTCAAAAAAACTTCGCAAAGTTTGCAACCTTGTCACACAAAAACGGTGATGCCGATTCAAAAAATTCGGCTAACTTTTGATGCCCCACTTCTCTAGATACTGTACACCGATTTTGAGCTCATTCGGCCAAACGGCTTAGTAGGAGATAGTTAAAATACAACTTCAGTGAAAACGCTGACTCAGCATTTTGGAAATTTCAATCCAATATGGCCAACTAAGGGTTGGTTTAGGGGCGTGGCCATAATAATATTTTTTGTTTGTCTCATCATGATGAATCTGTCTACCAATGTTCGTGGCTCTACGACAAACTTTATGTTGCACGCGCTCCCATTGGTGCAATGCATTTCCACTTTTCAAGGGGGCGCTGCCGAAACATTTCTTTACCGACATCTACAAAACGTATATGTAAATTCAATTTCTCACACTTCTGAATTTTAGGCAAAATTTGGTGAGTTTTCGTAAATGTTCAGAGGGTCAAAATTGAGCTCAAAGCACAGGAGAAAGAAAAATAAGACAAAAAAAAAAAATAAATAAATAAATAAAAATAATAATCTGAGCAAGAACAATATAGCCGTTTCTATGGCAACCACATATTTGGCCTTACGTGAAAGCTCTCGAGGTCCCCCACATGTCTGTGGGGTCAGATGTCACGTGTCGTGCACTTACACACATGACTGACCCCAAGTGGGCGTGTCCCATTGACTCCCATTCATTCTGAGCAGGTGTAAATATGCGACTTGTGCACATGTCATGTACATCTTCGGAAAGGTCTCAGTGCCGTGAATGTGAATATGTGTGAGAGTGGCGACAGTGGCGAAAGGCAACCGCGTCACTGGCGATTTCGTCCCCATGCGCCCACTGCAGACTAGATAGGCCCTGCGCCGGCTTTACTCGGCTCGGGCCTAAAAAAAAAAAAAAATAAAAAATAATAATAATAATCTGAGCAAGAACAATATAGCCGTTTCTATGGCAACCACATATTTGACCTTATGTGAAAGCTCTCGAGGTCCCCCACATGTCTTTGGGGTCAGAGGTCACGTGTCGTGCGCTTACACCCACATGACTTACCCCGAGTGGGCGTGTCCCATTGACTCCCATTCATTCTGAGCAGGTGTAAATATGCGATTTGTGCACATGTCATGTACATCTTCGGAAAGATCTCAGTGCCGTGAATGTGAATATGTGTGAGAGTGGCGACAGTGGCGAAAGGCGACCGCGTCACTGGCGATTTGGTCCCCATGCGCCCACTGCAGACTCAATAGGCCCTGCGCTGGCTTTACTCGGCTCGGGCCTAATAATTAAACCTGCAAGCGGCATCTAAAGGCCCTCGCCAAGGGCACGTCCAGTGGAAGTATGTCCATCGTTCAGCAGGTGGCGCTCTAGCACCAAATTTCAGTTTCTTCTGACGAATGGGTGTAGGCCTGAGAGATTGACAACTGATTAAAATTTGAGGGAAATCATTGCTCGTATGTCTGAACTAAGGACATTTTTGTATAAGTAAATCTGTAGGGGGCACTATGCAGCTAAAATTAAATTTCTTCAATTGAATGGGTGTAGGCCTGCAAGATGTACCATTGAGTCAAATTTGAGCCAAATCAGTGGTCGTATGTCGGAGGTGATGCAATTTTCGTGAAGGTGAATTTGTAGGGGGCGCTAGTGAGCGAAATGGCAAAAATTGATGTTCGTATCTCCAAACTGAAGCAATTTTAATAAAAAAAAAATTAAAAAAAAAACTTGTAAGGGGCGCTGTAGTGCGAAATTTCAGTTTCTTTTGACAAGTAGGTGTAGGCCTGAAAGACAGATGTCTGAGTCAAATTTGAGCCAAATCGGTGTTCGTATTTCCGAACTGATGTCATTTTTGTAAATGTACATTTGTAGGGGGCACTATAGTGCGAAATTTCAATTTCTTTTAATAAATGGGTGTAGGCCTGGGAGATGGATGTCTGAGTCAAATTTGAGCCAAATCGGTGTTTGTATGTCTAAGCTGAAGCAATTTTTGTGATGGTAAATTTGCGAAGAAACTTTGCAAAGTTTGCGATGTCGTCAAATAAAGATGGTGACACCAATACCAAAAATTTGGCTAACTTTTGATGTCCCACTTCTCTAGATACTGTACACTGATTTTGAGCTCATTCGGCCAAACGGCTAAGGAGGAGATAGTTAAAATACAACGTCAGCAAAAACGCTGACTCAGCATTTTGGAAATTTCAATCCAATATGGCCGACTTCTGGTTGGTTTAGGGGCATGGCCACAATAATATTTTTTGTTTGTCTCCTCATGATGAATCTGTGTACTGATTTTCTTGGCTCTATGACAAACTTTATGTTGGACATGCTCCCATTGACGTAATGCATTTCCACTTTTCGAGGGGGCGCTGCCGCAACATTTCTTTACCGACATCTACGAAACCAATATGTTAATTTAATTTTGCACATTTCTGAATTTTGGGAAAACTTTGGTGAGTTTTCGTAAATGTTCAGGGGGTCAAAATTGAGCTCAAAGCGCAGGAGAAAGAAAAAAAAATTTAAAAAAAATTAAAGCTGCAAGCAGCATTGGGCGGGACCTCGCACCGGGCATTCCGCCTCCCCCGCGATCCGCGTCCCGGGAACGTCCACACCTCAGCTCCACTCACACCTCTCCGTCCCCATAGGAGTTCCCATCCTTTAGTGTCTGTCCTCCTTACATCTGTACAGAACACCAGCGACCCTCTGCTGAAACCACCATCACCTTTAAAATGAGACTTTTATTTTGGAAACCCTACTGTGTGTATGTGCATTTGTTTTGTGTGTGAGAGAAAGAATCAGTTTGAAAAATGAATTGAAATTGTATGAATAATTGAGGATAAAAGTGATGATTTCTCACATTTAAGGCTTTTATTTTGGAAAAACCCTATTGTGTGAGCATGTGTGTCTGTGAGAAAGAGTACTTTTGAATGAAGAAACATTGTACAAACAGTCGAGCGTTTGGTCATAACAATGAAAAGAAGTTATGTAATAGAAATTTTGTATTATTGGTAATTAGGGTTTTATTTAGAAAAAATGTACTCAGTGTACTTTTGAATGTGTGCAAAATTTCCAATATCCAAAATACAATGCAGTAAAACCTGTTTTAAAATGGAGAAAAAAAAAAAAAAAAAAAAAAAAAATTGGATTGTTTGGGATTTGAACCCAGGTCCTCTTGTTCCATAGGAAGCTTCATGAACCACTGCACTAAGGACAGACACATACAGCTGTGCACCAGGAACAGTTTTATAGGGACTTTGTCATTGTTAAAAGTGAAAGTAAACATAGTCTTCAAAAAATCACCATTATTCCATAACCGTAGGTCGTATCTGAAAAATTCTTTCACTTTTGGATTCTGCAGACTTGTGGGAATTGAGTGAGGTATAACTTTTTATTCAAAGGTCTGAAATGACTAAGCAGTAATTGCAGAAACGTAGAGTAACTTTCAAAGGCAGATTGCCAACTTCCTGTTGGAGTTAGCTCATGAGTGTCAGTGTATGATTTGTCGGGCTCAATCAGACCAACATTTTGGCATTTGTTTCATGTTTCTGTGACATTCCTACTGGCCGCTAGGGCAGATTTTGTGTGTTTTTTAGTACATAGGTGGTGCTACAGAGTCCATTTTGGCACGCAAGGGGTTAATTTTGATATTGTATGAAAGTGTTCACCAGCCATGACATACATGGCAAATTTGGTGAGTTTTGGAGCATGTTAAGGGGGTCAAATGGCAGTCTAAAGTGGAAAAAGTATGAAAAGAAACAAATTGTTATAAATCAATAACCATTCATCCTATCTCAAAAAATTTTTGGATGTGAGAGTTGTGCTGTGTCCCATGAACGCGTAGATATGTCACATGTGGGGAAAAAGTCCAAAGTGAAAAATGAGTTCCAAACATCGCAACTTTGCGGGTTTCTAAAAAAAAAAACTAAGGCAGTTATGGAAAAGGTGTGAAATTGTCTTATTAAGGAGGTTTCACTGTATCTTTTGGCGCTATTTAGAAGTCAATATGGCAAACGGTGTCATCGGAGTTAGTTTTGAAAATTTTATTTTGAAAGGCATATTGCGAACTTCCTGTTGGAGATAGGTCATCAGTGTCAGTGGATGATTTGTAGAGCATTGTCCAACCAACATTTTGGCAGTGGTTCTATGTCTGTACGACATTCCTACTGGCCACTATGGCCATTGCCGTTTTTCTCACATAGGTTGCACTAGAGAGCTCATTTTGGCCCCTATGGGGTTAATTTTTTCATTTTATCAAATTTTTCGGCAGGCCTGACATGTGTGCCAAATTTGGTGAGTTTTCGAGCACGTTTAGGGGGGCAAATTCCAGTTTAAAGCGTCACGGAAAAATAATAATAATAATTAAAGCTGCAAGCAGCATTGGGCGGGACCTCGCACCGGGCGTTCCGCCTCCCCGGCGATCCGCCTCCCGTGACCGTCCACACCTCAGCTCCACTCACACCTCTCCGTCCCCATAGGAGTTCCCATCCTTTAGTGTCCGTCCTCCTTACATCTGTACAGAACACCAGCGACCCTCTGCTGAAACCACCATCACCTTTAAAATGAGACTTTTATTTTGGAAAACCTACTGTGTGTATGTGCATTTGTTTTGTATGTGAGAGAAAGAATCAGTTTGAAAAATGAATTGAAATTGTATGAATAATTGAGCATAAAAGTGATGATGTCTCACATTTAAGGCTTTTATTTTGGAAAAACCCTATTGTGTGAGCATGTGTGTCTGTGAGAAAGTACTTTTGAATGAAGAAACATTGTACAAAGAGTTGAGCGTTTGATCATAAAAATGAAAAGAAGTTATGTAATAGAAATTTTGTATTATTGGTATTTGGGGTTTTATTTTGAAAAAATGTACTCCGTGTACTTTTGAATGTGTGCAAAATTTCCAGTATCCAAAATACAATGCAGTAAAACCTGTTTTAAGATGGAGAAAAAAAAAAAAAAAAAAAAAAGTTTGGATTGTCTGGGACTTGAACCCAGGTCCTCTTGCTCCATAGGCAACTACATGAACCACTACACTAAGTACAGCCATAGACAGCTGCCCACCAAGAAGAATTTTATAGGGACTTTGTCATTGTTAAAAGTGAAAGTAAACATAGTCTTCAAAAAATCGCCATAATTCCATAACCGTAGGTCGTATCTGAAAAATTCTTTCACTTTTGGATTCTGCAGACTTGTGGGAATTGAGTGAGGTATAACTTTTTATTCAAAAGTCTGGAATGACTGAGTACTAATTGCAGAAACGTAGAGTAACTTTCAAAGGCAGATTGCCAACTTCCTGTTGGAGTTAGCTCATGAGTGTCAGTGTATGATTTGTCGGGCTCAATCAGACCAACATTTTGGCATTTGTTTCATGTTTCTGTGACATTCCTACTGGCCGCTAGGGCCGATTTTGTGTGTTTTTTAGTACATAGGTGGCGCTACAGAGTCCATTTTAGCATGCAAGGGGTTAATTTTGATATTGTATGAAAGTGTTCACCAGTCATGACATACATGGCAAATTTGGTGAGTTTTGGAGCATGTTAAGGGGGTCAAATGGCAGTCTAAAGTGGAAAAAGTATGAAAAGAAACAAATTGTTATAAATCAATAACCGTACATCCTATCTCAAAAATTTTTGGATGTGAGAGTTGTGCTGAGTCCCGTGAACGCATAGATATGTCACATGTGGGGAAAAACTCCAAAGTGAAAAATGAGTTCCAAACATCGCAACTTTGCAGGCTTGTAAAAAAGAAACTAAGACAGTTATGGAAAAGGTGTGAAATCGTTGTATTAAGGAGGGTTCACTCTATCTTTTGGCACTATTTAGAAGTCAATACCACAAACGGTGTCATCGGAGTTAGTTTTAGAAATTTTATTTTGAAAGGCATATTGCGAAGTTCCTGTTGCAGATAGGTCATGAGTGTCAGTGGATGATTTGTAGAGCATGATCCAACAAAAATTTTGGCACTGGTTTCATGTCTGTACGACATTCCTACTGGCCACTAGGGCAGTTGCCGTTTTTTTCACATAGGTGGCGCTAGAGAGCCCATTTTGGCACCTATGGGGTTAATTTTTTCATTTTATCAAATTTTTCGCCAGGCCTGACATGTGTGCCAAATTTGGTGAGTTTTCGTGCATGTTCAGGGGGTCAAAATCCAGGTCAAAGTGGTGTGTGAATAATAATAATATAAAAACGAACGAAAAACAATAGGGCCTTGCTTGCAGGCAAGGCCTCTCACTGCGTGAGAGGGCCTTACCTTTCGGCTCGGTCCCTAATAATATAAAAACGAACGAAAAACAATAGGGCCTTGCTTGCAGGCAAGGCCTCTCACTGTGTGAGAGGGCCTTACCTTTCGGCTCGGTCCCTAATAATATAAAAACGAACGAAAAACAATAGGGCCTTGCTTGCAGGCAAGGCCTCTCACTGTGTGAGAGGGCCTTACCTTTCGGCTCGGTCCCTAAAAATAATAAATTTTAAAAAATAATAATATGAGCAAGAACAATATAGCCGTTTCTATGGCAACCACATATTTGCCCTTATTTGAAAGCTCTTGAGGTCCCCCACATGTCTGTGGGGTCAGAGGTCACATGTCTTTCACTTACACACACATGACTGACCCCGAGTGGGCGTGTCCCATTGACTCCCATTCATTCTGAGCAGGTGTAAATATGCGATTTGTGCACATGTCATGTACATCTTCGGAAAGGTCTCAGTGCCGTGAATGTGAATATGTGTGAGAGTGGTGACAGTGGAGAAAGGTGACCGTGTCACTGGCGATTTGGTCCCCATGTGCCCACTGCAGACTCAATAGGCCCTGCGCCGGCTTTACTCAGCTCGGGCCTAACTATAATAACCCTGACCATAATAACCCTAACCATAATAACCCTAACCATAATAACCCTAACCATAATAACCCTAACCCTAACCATAATAACTCTAACCATAATAACCCTAACCATAATAACCCTAACCCTAACCATAATAACTCTAACCATAATAACCCTAACCATAATAACCCTAACCATAACAACCCTAACCATAATAACCCTAACCATAATAACCCTAACCATAATAAACTTAACCATAATAACCATAACCATAATAACCCTAACTATAATAACGCTAACCATAATAACCATAATAACCATAACCATAATGACCCTAACTATAATAACGCTAACCATAATAACCATAATAACCATAACCATAATAACCCTAACTATAATAACCCTAACCATAATAACCCTAACTATAATAACCGTAACCATAATAACACTAACCCTAACTATAATAACCCTCACCCTAACCATGATAACCCTAACCATAATAACCTTAACCATAATAACTCTAACCATAATAACCCTAACTATAATAACCCTAACCATAATAACCCTAACCCTAACTATAATAACTCTAACCATAATAACCCTAGCCATAATAGCCCTAACCATAATAACCCTAACCCTAACCATAATAACCCTAACCATAATAACCCTAACCATAATAACCCTAACCCTAACCATAATAACCCTAACCATAATAACCCTAACCCTAACCATAATAACCCTAACCATAATAACCTTAACCATAATAACCCTAACCATAATAACCCTAACCCTAACCATAATAACCCTAACCATAATAACCCTAACCATAATAATCCTAACAATAATAACCCTAACCATAATAACCCTAACCATAATAACCCTAACCCTAACCATAATAACCCTAACCATAATAACCCTAACCCTAACCATAATAACCCTAACCATAATAACCCTAACCATAATAACCCTAACAATAATAACCCTAACCATAATAACCCTAACCATAATAACCCTAACCCTAACCATAATAACCCTAACCATAATAACCATAACCCTACCCATAATAACCCTAACCATGATAACACTAACCATAAAAACCCTAACCCTAACCATAATAACCCTAACCATAATAACCCTAAAAACTGCTTCCTGCTTCTAAAGTGTGCAGACTATTTTATACTTGCTCCTGCTTTTGTCCTGCTTTACTTTGCTTTTAATCCTGCTTTTATTGATTGATTGATTGATTGGATTTTAATTTTAATGCTTTTATTTTTGGACAAACTCTTTATTTATTCTTTTAAACAGTTTTTAGTGGCCCTAAAACTTTGTTGGGGATATTTTGTCTGACGAGCCGAGCGATTTCAGTCTTGGAAATATTTTTCAACAGGTTTAGAGGACATAAATAAAACAACCGCTCACTGCAAAAACTGCCAAAGATATTTACAAGAAATCAGTGCGATACAAGTGAGGATTTTTACACTAGAAATGGTGAAAGGACTTCACCAGATGGGCGACCAAATGTCTGAATTCCAGCTGCACCATACAGTTTCCTTCCCACATGCATCCACAGACCAAAGTGCTTTCATGTGGAATACAGTTGGTGCTAAGCCAAAGCAGTACAGAAAAATGAAAGCGGATGGTGGTATCATTGGATCTTCTACGCCATTACCCAAAATGAACCTTACAAACACATTTCTACCACTATCACAGCTGAACGTGTCTGTGAGAGACAAACATGCAGAGAACTGTAGGAATACACCACAAAGCAGGAGCCATGAAGCTGGAAAAACAGTCAGACACAGAGAAGGAATCTGTGCCAAAGCCAAGGACATCTGTCTCCTAGGAGATGCTGCTATCAGTGAGATAGACAACAGCAGAATGTCAACATGCCGCTACCCCAGTGCCACTGGGCAAGACACAACAACTATTCTGCCCCAGGCTGGATCCAAATATCATGGAGTCCAGCAGCTGATTGGACACGTGGGTGCAGTGGACATCAGAAAGACACCATCTGAAGTCCTGAAAGAGGATTCTATTCAGTTGTTTGAAGCGCTTGATGAAGTTCTGCTTCAGTCCTTCATTAGTGGACCACTGCCCAGTGTCCATGGGAGGGAAAACACATTCAGCTCCTGCAGCTGAACACATGCCTACCCAAGGTCTGGGAGTCCAGACCAACGCACTTCACTGATAACGTTCATCTGTTTTGGCAACGGGAGGATCTGTTCAAGGGAAAAGGCCTGCACCTGAAAGGCGGAGTCAGACAGATGTAGGACAACCTCCTCCACCTGAGGCACCAGGAGGACCCTGGACAGGATCTGAGGCACCAGGAGGACCCTGGACAGGATCTGAGGCACCAGGAGGACCCTGGACAGGATCTGAGGCACCAGGACGACCCTGGACAGGATCTGAGGCACCAGAAGGACCCTGGACAGGATCTGAGGCACCAGGACGACCCTGGACAGGATCTGAGGCACCAGAAAGACCCTGGACAGGATCTGAGGCACCAGGACGACCCTGGACAGGATCTGAGGCACCAGGACGACCCTGGACAGGATCTGAGGCACCAGGAGGACCCTGGACAGGATCTGAGGCACCAGGAGGACCCTGGACAGGATCCCAAGGAGCTAATGAGAAAAAAGGGACCTGACTGAGGTACTTCTGCCCTGCCAGTCGAGGACCAGCTAAGGCTTCAGCTGCAGCAGCTTCTTCACCACAGCCCAGGACCCCACCTGCTGCATCCACAACTTCAGCTCCAGCAGCTTCTTCAGTTCCAACACCTTTGCAGGAGCCCCTCCCCCAGCGCTGGGACCCACCTGCCACATCCACACCATCTGAAAACTCATGACTGTCCCTTTCATCTCCTCCTTCACCAGTGGACTTTCCTAACCACCTTGAGAACTTGGTGTAAACAGGACTACAGATGACTCCACTCACTCCACACATCACAAGATCACCACAGGAACTACAGAACTCTACACTCCTCCAGACATTACCCTCGTTGCCCCCCAAGAACTCCACTTCCCCTTCTGCACCCACCCAAACACATAACCCTGACCCTCCAACAGATCCATCTAACCCTAACCCTGACCCTGACCCTGACCCTCCAACAGATCCATCTAACCCTAACCCTGACCCTCCAACAGATCCATCTAAAGGCGGCCATACACTGTGCGATTATTTCGATCATTGCACGCAGCTTCATCTCAAACTGTGCAAATCAGTCGTACAGTCAGGCTCATGATTCATGTTCTCACACTGTACGGACCGATGCTCGTATGCGACCTGACTGCTCACACTGTAGGACCATACACCACAGGACACACGACACGTTTGAGTGTTGGATCCGGAAATACAACGTTAAAATACCAAGGAATCCGTAAAAGTGCATAGACGATTGTGCATTGGCGTGAATCACGAAATGGTAGTGCTGAACAAAAACCAACGAGCTGCTTTGGAAATATGTGTCATTATCTGTGAGGAATCAAAAAAGAAGAAAAGAACGATGTGTTTGGTGCAGGAATTGGTTGTCCAGACGTGGACAGTATGGGCTGTCATCCAGGAACTAGAGGTAAGCTGCAACAGCTAAACTGCACTAGGACAATAGCCAGCTACTGTTAGCTTGTACGCTACTGTACTTGTCTGTGTTGGCGCATGCACAGTGTGAGAATTTGAGGCCCATCGGTTCGTGGCACTGCTTTGACAGTACGATACACTCACGAGGAGCGAGCAGGATTTCAAACAGCTCTGTTTTCCTTGCGAACACACAATTGCTGGTCGTGAGGTGGTTGTGAGGTGCTAATCGCTTCTCCTTACCCCATGTACACTGCACGAAGCACGACACACGATTAGAGGCACATCGGGCCCGATCCCAGAAAGAGTCGCACGAGTGAGAAATCGTCTCTAAACTCGCACAGTGTAAGGCCGCCTTAACCCTAACCCTGACCCTCCAACAGATCCATCTAACCCTAACCCTGACCCTCCAACAGATCCATCTAACCCTAACCCTGACCCTCCAACAGATCCATCTAACCCTAACCCTGACCCTGACCCTCCAACAGATCCATCTAACCCTAACCCTGACCCTGACCCTCCAACAGATCCATCTAACCCTAACCCTGACCCTCCAACAGATCCATCTAACCCTAACCCTGACCCTGACCCTCCAACAGATCCATCTAACCCTAACCCTGACCCTGACCCTCCAACAGATCCATCTAACCCTAACCCTGACCCTGACCCTCCAACAGATCCATCTAACCCTAACCCTGACCCTGACCCTCCAACAGATCCATCTAACCCTAACCCTGACCCTGACCCTCCAACAGATCCATCTAACCCTAACCCTGACCCTCCAACAGATCCATCTAACCCTAACCCTGACCCTCCAACAGATCCATCTAACCCTAACCCTGACCCTGACCCTCCAACAGATCCATCTAACCCTAACCCTGACCCTGACCCTCCAACAGATCCATCTAACCCTAACCCTGACCCTGACCCTCCAACAGATCCATCTAACCCTAACCCTGACCCTCCAACAGATCCATCTAACCCTAACCCTGACCCTCCAACAGATCCATCTAACCCTAACCCTGACCCTGACCCTCCAACAGATCCATCTAACCCTAACCCTGACCCTGACCCTCCAACAGATCCATCTAACCCTAACCCTGACCCTGACCCTCCAACAGATCCATCTAACCCTAACCCAGACCCTGACTCTGACCCTCCAACAGATCCATCTAACCCTAACCCTGACCCTGACCCTCCAACAGATCCATCTAACCCTAACCCAGACCCTGACTCTGACCCTCCAACAGATCCATCTAACCCTAACCCTGACCCTGACCCTCCAACAGATCCATCTAACCCTAACCCTGACCCTGACCCTCCAACAGATCCATCTAACCCTAACCCTGACCCTCCAACAGATCCATCTAACCCTAACCCTGACCCTGACCCTCCAACAGATCCATCTAACCCTAACCCTCCAACAGATCCATCTAACCCTAACCCTGACCCTGACCCTCCAACAGATCCATCTAACCCTAACCCTGACCCTCCAACAGATCCATCTAACCCTAACCCTGACCCTGACCCTCCAACAGATCCATCTAACCCTAACCCTGACCCTCCAACAGATCCATCTAACCCTAACCCTGACCCTGACCCTCCAACAGATCCATCTAACCCTAACCCTGACCCTGGCCCTGACCCTCCAACAGATCCATCTAACCCTAACCCTGACCCTGACCCTGACCCTCCAACAGATCCATCTAACCCTAACCCTGACCCTGACCCTCCAACAGATTACTATGTGGGTGCAAAACCACTTTCTCCAGCTAAGCTCAGACCAGACTGAAGTCCTAGTCTTGGTTCCACAAAAACCCAGAACTGGTCTCATCAGTCATCTGGAATCTGTTCCTGTAAAAGCTCAAAACCAGGTTCTAAATCTAGGGCTAATACTGGACTCAGACAGGAACTTTAAAAGACTCGTTAAATCAATGACATCATCAGCCTTTGACCATCTAAAAAGACCGGTACAATCACAGGTTTAAACCGGTCTAAACCAGACTTAGACAGACTTATCCGCGCATTTATCTGGACCAGGTTTAAACCGGTCTAAACCAGACTTAGACAGACTTATCCACGCATTTATCTGGACCAGGTTTAAACCGGTCGAACCCGGACTTAGACAGACTTATCTATGCATTTATCTGGACCAGGTTTAAACCGGTCTAAACCAGACTCAGATAGTCTTATCTATGCATTTATCTGGACCAGGTTTAAACTGGTCTAAACCGGACTTAGACAGACTTATCTATGCATTTATCTGGACCAGGTTTAAACCGGTCTAAACCAGACTCAGACAGTCTTATCCAAGCATTTATCTGGACCAGGTTTAAACCGGCCTAAACCAGACTCAGACAAACTGATCCACACATTTATCTGGACCAGGTTTAAACCGGTCTAAACCAGACTCAGACAGACTTATCTATGCATTTATCTGGACCAGGTTTAAACCGGTCTAAACCAGACTCAGACAGTCTTATCCATGCATTTATCTGGACCAGGTTTAAACCGGTCTAAACCAGACTCAGATAGACTTATCCACGCATTTTTCTGGACCAGGTTAGATTACTGGACCAGCCTTCGGACTGGACTCTAAACCAGCTGAAGACAGCTGCAGAACATACAGAACACTGCTGCTGGGGTCCAGACCAGAACCAGGAAGGACCACCACATTAGTCCTGTGCTCAGATCTGTGCACTGGGGTCCAGACTAGAACCAGGAAGGACCACCATATTAGTCCTGTGCTCAGATCTGTGCACTGGGGTCCAGACTAGAACCAGGAAGGACCACCACATTAGTCCTGTGCTCAGGTCTGTGCACTGGGGTCCAGACTAGAACCAGGAAGGACCACCACATTAGTCCCGTGCTCAGATCTGTGCACTGGTTTCCTGTGGCTCTGAGAACCTCATGGACTGGTCTGAGAACCTCATGGACTGGTCTTCTGCTGGTCCCAGAGTCAGGACTAAACAGGTGCAGCTGTGTTTCAGTTCTGTGTGTTTCAGTTCTGTGTGTTTCAGTTTTGTGTGTTTCAGTTCTGTGTGTTTCAGTTTTGTGTGTTTCAGTTCTATGTGTTTCAGTTCTGTGTGTTTCAGTTCTGTGTGTTCCAGTTTTGTGTGTTTCAGTTCTATGTGTTTCCGTTCTATGTGTTTCAGTTTTGTGTGTTTCAGTTCTATGTATTTCAGTTCTGTGTGTTTCAGTTCTATGTGTTTCAGTTCTGTGTGTTTCAGTTCTGTGTGTTTCAGTTTTGTGTGTTTCAGTTCTATGTGTTTCAGTTTTGTGTGTTTCAGTTCTGTGTGTTTCAGTTCTATGTGTTTCAGTTCTGTGTGTTTCAGTTCTATATGTTTCAGTTTTGTGTGTTTCAGTTTTGTGTGTTTCAGTTCTATGTGTTTCAGTTCTGTGTTTTTCAGTTCAGTGTGTTTCAGTTCTATATGTTTCAGTTCTGTGTGTTTCAGTTTTGTGTTTCAGTTCTATGTGTTTCAGTTCTGTATGTTTCAGTTCTATGTGTTTCAGTTCTGTGTGTTTCAGTTTTGTGTGTTTCAGTTCTGTGTGTTTCAGTTTATGTGTTTCAGTTGTATGTGTTTCAGTTCTGTGTGTTTCAGTTCTGTGTGTTTCCGTTCTATGTGTTTCAGTTTTGTGTGTTTCAGTTCTATGTGTTTCAGTTCTGTGTGTTTCAGTTCTGTGTGTTTCAGTTTTGTGTGTTTCAGTTCTATGTGTTTCCGTTCTATGTGTTTCAGTTTTGTGTGTTTCAGTTCTATGTGTTTCAGTTCTGTGTGTTTCAGTTCTGTGTGTTTCAGTTTTGTGTGTTTCAGTTCTATGTGTTTCAGTTTTGTGTGTTTCAGTTCTGTGTGTTTCAGTTCTGTGTGTTTCAGTTCTGTGTGTTTCAGTTCTATGTGTTTCAGTTCTGTGTGTTTCAGTTCTATATGTTTCAGTTTTGTGTGTTTCAGTTTTGTGTGTTTAAGTTCTATGTGTTTCAGTTCTGTGTTTTTCAGTTCAGTGTGTTTCAGTTCTATATGTTTCAGTTCTGTGTGTTTCAGTTTTGTGTGTTTCAGTTCTATGTGTTTCAGTTCTATGTGTTTCAGTTCTATATGTTTCAGTTTTGTGTGTTTCAGTTCTGTGTGTTTCAGTTCTATATGTTTCAGTTCTGTGTGTTTCAGTTTTGTGTGTTTCAATTTGGTGTTTCAGTTCTATATGTTTCAGTTCTGTGTGTTTCAGTTCTGTGTGTTTCAGTTCTATGTGTTTCAGTTCTGTGTGTTTCAGTTCTATATGTTTCAGTTTTGTGTGTTTCAGTTCTGTGTGTTTCAGTTCTGTGTGTTTCAGTTCTATATGTTTCAGTTCTATGTGTTTCAGTTCTGTGTGTTTCAGTTCTGTGTGTTTCAGTTCTATATGTTTCAGTTCTGTGTGTTTCAGTTCTGTGTGTTTCAATTCGGTGTGTTTCAGTTCTATATGTTTCAGTTCTGTGTGTTTCAGTTCTGTGTGTTTCAGTTCTATGTGTTTCAGTTCTATATGTTTCAGTTCTATGTGTTTCAGTTCTATATGTTTCAGTTCTGTGTGTTTCAGTTCTGTGTGTTTCAGTTCTATATGTTTCAGTTTTGTGTGTTTCAGTTCTGTGTGTTTCAGTTCTGTGTGTTTCAGTTCTATATGTTTCAGTTCTATGTGTTTCAGTTCTGTGTGTTTCAGTTTTGTGTGTTTCAGTTCTGTGTGTTTCAGTTCTATATGTTTCAGTTCTGTGTGTTTCAGTTTTGTGTGTTTCAATTCGGTGTGTTTCAGTTCTATATGTTTCAGTTCTGTGTGTTTCAGTTCTATATGTTTCAGTTCTATGTGTTTCAGTTGTATATGTTTCAGTTCTGTGTGTTTCAGTTCTGTGTGTTTCAGTTCTATGTGTTTCAGTTCTGTGTGTTTCAGTTTTGTGTGTTTCAATTTGGTGTGTTTCAGTTCTATATGTTTCAGTTCTGTGTGTTTCAGTTCTATGTGTTTCAGTTCTATATGTTTCAGTTCTATGTGTTTCAGTTCTATATGTTTCAGTTCTATATGTTTCAGTTCTATGTGTTTCAGTTCTATATGTTTCAGTTCTGTGTGTTTCAGTTCTATATGTTTCAGTTCTGTGTGTTTCAGTTCTGTGTGTTTCAATTCGGTGTGTTTCAGTTCTATATGTTTCAGTTCTGTGTGTTTCAGTTCTGTGTGTTTCAGTTGTATGTGTTTCAGTTCTATATGTTTCAGTTCTATGTGTTTCAGTTCTATATGTTTCAGTTCTGTGTGTTTCAGTTCTGTGTGTTTCAGTTCTATATGTTTCAGTTTTGTGTGTTTCAGTTCTGTGTGTTTCAGTTCTATATGTTTCAGTTCTATGTGTTTCAGTTCTGTGTGTTTCAGTTTTGTGTGTTTCAGTTCTGTGTGTTTCAGTTCTATATGTTTCAGTTCTGTGTGTTTCAGTTTTGTGTGTTTCAATTCGGTGTCTTTCAGTTCTATATGTTTCAGTTCTGTGTGTTTCAGTTCTATATGTTTCAGTTCTATGTGTTTCAGTTGTATATGTTTCAGTTCTGTGTGTTTCAGTTCTGTGTGTTTCAGTTCTATGTGTTTCAGTTCTGTGTGTTTCAGTTTTGTGTGTTTCAATTCGGTGTGTTTCAGTTCTATATGTTTCAGTTCTGTGTGTTTCAGTTCTATGTGTTTCAGTTCTATATGTTTCAGTTCTATGTGTTTCAGTTCTATACGTTTCAGTTCTGTGTGTTTCAGTTCTGTGTGTTTCAGTTCTGTGTGTTTCAGTTCTATGTATTACAGTTCTGTGTGTTTCAGTTCTATGTGTTTCAGTTCTGTGTGTTTCAGTTCTGTGTGTTTCAGTTCTATGTGTTTCAGTTCTGTGTGTTTCAGTTCTATGTGTTTCAGTTCTGTGTGTTTCAGTGCTGTGTGTTTCAGTTCTATGTGTTTCAGTTCCGTGTGTTTCAGTTCCGTGTGTTTCAGTTCTATATGTTTCAGTTCTGTGTGTTTCAGTTCTATATGTTTCAGTTCTGTGTGTTTCAGTTCTATATATTTCAGTTCTGTGTGTTTCAGTTCTATGTGTTTCAGTTCTGTGTGTTTCAGTTCTGTGTGTTTCAGTTCTGTATGTTTCAGTTCTGTGTGTTTCAGTTCTGTGTGTTTCAGTTCAATATGTTTCAGTTCTATATGTTTCAGTTCTATGTGTTTCAGTTCTGTGTGTTTCAGTTCTGTGTGTTTCAGTTCTATATGTTTCAGTTCTGTGTGTTTCAGTTCTGTGTGTTTCAGTTCTGTGTGTTTCAGTTCTATGTATTACAGTTCTGTGTGTTTCAGTTCTGTGTGTTTCAGTTCTGTGTGTTTCAGTTCTATGTGTTTCAGTTCTGTGTGTTTCAGTTCTATGTGTTTCAGTTCTGTGTGTTTCAGTGCTGTGTGTTTCAGTTCTATATGTTTCAGTTCCGTGTGTTTCAGTTCCGTGTGTTTCAGTTCTATATGTTTCAGTTCTGTGTGTTTCAGTTCTATATGTTTCAGTTCTATGTGTTTCAGTTGTATATGTTTCAGTTCTGTGTGTTTCAGTTCTGTGTGTTTCAGTTCTATGTGTTTCAGTTCTGTGTGTTTCAGTTTTGTGTGTTTCAATTCGGTGTGTTTCAGTTCTATATGTTTCAGTTCTGTGTGTTTCAGTTCTATGTGTTTCAGTTCTATATGTTTCAGTTCTATGTGTTTCAGTTCTATACGTTTCAGTTCTGTGTGTTTCAGTTCTGTGTGTTTCAGTTCTGTGTGTTTCAGTTCTATGTATTACAGTTCTGTGTGTTTCAGTTCTATGTGTTTCAGTTCTGTGTGTTTCAGTTCTGTGTGTTTCAGTTCTATGTGTTTCAGTTCTGTGTGTTTCAGTTCTATGTGTTTCAGTTCTGTGTGTTTCAGTGCTGTGTGTTTCAGTTCTATGTGTTTCAGTTCCGTGTGTTTCAGTTCCGTGTGTTTCAGTTCTATATGTTTCAGTTCTGTGTGTTTCAGTTCTATATGTTTCAGTTCTGTGTGTTTCAGTTCTATATATTTCAGTTCTGTGTGTTTCAGTTCTATGTGTTTCAGTTCTGTGTGTTTCAGTTCTGTGTGTTTCAGTTCTGTATGTTTCAGTTCTGTGTGTTTCAGTTCTGTGTGTTTCAGTTCAATATGTTTCAGTTCTATATGTTTCAGTTCTATGTGTTTCAGTTCTGTGTGTTTCAGTTCTGTGTGTTTCAGTTCTATATGTTTCAGTTCTGTGTGTTTCAGTTCTGTGTGTTTCAGTTCTATGTATTACAGTTCTGTGTGTTTCAGTTCTGTGTGTTTCAGTTCTGTGTGTTTCAGTTCTATGTGTTTCAGTTCTGTGTGTTTCAGTTCTATGTGTTTCAGTTCTGTGTGTTTCAGTGCTGTGTGTTTCAGTTCTATATGTTTCAGTTCCGTGTGTTTCAGTTCCGTGTGTTTCAGTTCTATATGTTTCAGTTCTGTGTGTTTCAGTTCTATATGTTTCAGTTCTGTGTGTTTCAGTTCTATGTGTTTCAGTTCTGTGTGTTTCAGTTCTGTATGTTTCAGTTCTGTGTGTTTCAGTTCTATGTGTTTCAGTTCCGTGTGTTTCAGTTCCGTGTGTTTCAGTTCTATATGTTTCAGTTCTGTGTGTTTCAGTTCTATATGTTTCAGTTCTGTGTGTTTCAGTTCTATATCTTTCAGTTCTGTGTGTTTCAGTTCTATGTGTTTCAGTTCTGTGTGTTTCAGTTCTGTGTGTTTCAGTTCTGTGTGTTTCAGTTCAATATGTTTCAGTTCTATATGTTTCAGTTCTATGTGTTTCAGTTCTGTGTGTTTCAGTTCTGTGTGTTTCAGTTCTATATGTTTCAGTTCTGTGTGTTTCAGTTCTATGTATTTCAGTTCTATATGTTTCAGTTCTGTGTGTTTCAGTTCTATGTGTTTCAGTTCTGTGTGTTTCAGTTCTATGTGTTTCAGTTCTGTGTGTTTCAGTGCTGTGTGTTTCAGTTCTATGTGTTTCAGTTCCGTGTGTTTCAGTTCTGTGTGTTTCAGTTCTGTGTGTTTCAGTTCTATATGTTTCAGTTCTGTGTGTTTCAGTTCTATATGTTTCAGTTCTGTGTGTTTCAGTTCTATATCTTTCAGTTCTGTGTGTTTCAGTTCTATGTGTTTCAGTTCTGTGTGTTTCAGTTCTGTGTGTTTCAGTTCTGTATGTTTCAGTTCTGTGTGTTTCAGTTCTGTGTGTTTCAGTTCAATATGTTTCAGTTCTATATGTTTCAGTTCTATGTGTTTCAGTTCTGTGTGTTTCAGTTCTGTGTGTTTCAGTTCTGTGTGTTTCAGTTCTGTGTGTCTCAGTTCTATGTATTACAGTTCTGTGTGTTTCAGTTCTGTGTGTTTCAGTTCTATATGTTTCAGTTCTATGTGTTTCAGTGCTGTGTGTTTCAGTTCTATATGTTTCAGTTCCGTGTGTTTCAGTTCCGTGTGTTTCAGTTCTATGTGTTTCAGTTCTGTGTGTTTCAGTTCTATATGTTTCAGTTCTGTGTGTTTCAGTTCTATATCTTTCAGTTCTGTGTGTTTCAGTTCTATGTGTTTCAGTTCTGTGTGTTTCAGTTCTGTGTGTTTCAGTTCTGTATGTTTCAGTTCTGTGTGTTTCAGTTCTATGTGTTTCAGTTCTGTGTGTTTCAGTGCTGTGTGTTTCAGTTCTATATGTTTCAGTTCTGTGTGTTTCAGTTCTATATCTTTCAGTTCTATGTGTTTCAGTTCTATATATTTCAGTTCTGTGTGTTTCAGTTCTATGTGTTTCAGTTCTGTGTGTTTCAGTGCTGTGTGTTTCAGTTCTATGTGTTTCAGTTCCGTGTGTTTCAGTTCCGTGTGTTTCAGTTCTATGTGTTTCAGTTCTGTGTGTTTCAGTTCTGTGTGTTTCAGTTCTGTATGTTTCAGTTCTGTGTGTTTCAGTTCAATATGTTTCAGTTCTATATGTTTCAGTTCTATATGTTTCAGTTCTATGTGTTTCAGTTCTGTGTGTTTCAGTTCTGTGTGTTTCAGTTCTATATGTTTCAGTTCTGTGTGTTTCAGTTCTATATATTTCAGTTCTATATGTTTCAGTTCTGTGTGTTTCAGTTCTATATGTTTCAGTTCTGTGTGTTTCAGTTCTGTGTGTTTCAGTTCAATATGTTTCAGTTCTATATGTTTCAGTTCTGTGTGTTTCAGTTCTATATCTTTCAGTTCTATGTGTTTCAGTTCTACATCTTTCAGTTCTGTGTGTTTCAGTTCTATGTGTTTCAGTTCTATGTTTTTCAGTTCTGTGTGTTTCAGTTCTGTGTGTTTCAGTTCTGTATGTTTCAGTTCTGTGTGTTTCAGTTCTGTGTGTTTCAGTTCAATATGTTTCAGTTCTATATGTTTCAGTTCTATGTGTTTCAGTTCTGTGTGTTTCAGTTCTGTGTGTTTCAGTTCTATATGTTTCAGTTCTGTGTGTTTCAGTTCTATGTATTTCAGTTCTATATGTTTCAGTTCTGTGTGTTTCAGTTCTATATGTTTCAGTTCTGTGTGTTTCAGTTCTGTGTGTTTCAGTTCAATATGTTTCAGTTCTATATGTTTCAGTTCTATGTGTTTCAGTTCTGTGTGTTTCAGTTCTGTGTGTTTCAGTTCTATATGTTTCAGTTCTGTGTGTTTCAGTTCTGTTTGTTTCAGTCCAGGCTGAAAACAGCTGTTCAACTCAAAGGCTTCTATGTGACCTTTGACCTCAGACTTTGTTTTAATTGATTATTATGTTTGTTTTGTTTTCTCCGACAGGACCTGTGGTGATCACTTTGCTTTGTGTGTTTGTTTGTTTGTTTGTTTGTTTGTTTGTGTGTAAGATAACTCAAAATGTTCTGGACGGATTTGGATGAAATTTTCAGTAAATGTTGATACTGGCACGAGGAAGAAATGATGGCATTTTGGTGGTGATGGGGGGGGGGGGCAGGTGTGTCTGCGCTCTCCGAGTGCTTTTGTTTTTGATTGTGTTTTAATTATAATTGTGAGTTTTTGTCTGTTTTCCATTTGTGTCCAACACTGAACTGTCCTGTGGATGAACTGAGCTGCACTCACACATGAGCCTGTCCTGGACCTGTGGGTTCTACATCTGCTGTTTTAACATGTTTTCATTTGGAGCACAGTGGGAAAAAGAGCGCTATGACAACAACGTCACAACACATTAGGTTTAAGGACATCAGACACACACACACACACACACAAACACACACCATGCACTCTTTCATGTCGTACAGATAACACATCTCTTTGACTGAATGTGTTCTCTGGTCACATGATCAGTTTTCTGCACCAGCAGGTCCAGACAGAAGGTCAGCTGTGTTCTGATTGGTTGACAGACAGAAGGTCAGCTGTGTTCTGATTGGTTGACAGACAGAAGGTCAGCTGTGTTCTGATTGGTTGACAGACAGAAGGTCATTCCGTTCCTGTGTCATGAGCGTAGTGTCAGTTTAGGTCAAACTATATTTGAGGAATTTTAACCCAAATGTTGCATGTTTTAATAAAGGTCAATTATTTGGTGCGAGGTTTTTATGGTCACAACAATTAGACATTTTCATGCAAAACTGTTAAAAACACACAAAAATAGATCAAATCCGTATATTTTCCTTTTCAGATTACTTTTAAAAGATTACTTTGAGCATTCTGCCAAGTTATCTTAAACTTTTAAGTCCTTCAAATTAATATAAATGGATTTGATTAAAACAAAAACAAAAAAAAAAA
>NW_021941471.1:0-21666 GCF_902148855.1 Sphaeramia orbicularis | reverse complement strand
CTTCTTTTATCTCTTCTTCTTCTTCTCTTCTTTCTTCTCTCCTTTTTTTTTCTTCTTCTTCTTTTCTCCTTTTCCCCTCCTCCTCCTCTTCTTCTTCCTCTTCTTTTTCTCCTCCTCTTCTTCTTCTTCTTCTTCTTCTCTTACTCCTTCCTCCTCTTCCTCTTCTTCTTCTCCTCTTCTTTTTCTCTCTAATTAGCTTCTGTGGGGGTAAACATATGTTCAGTTATCTGTTGAATGTGAGCTGAAGGGACTGCACCAGTTTCCTGTTTCCTCTGTTCATGAACATGTGGTGAAAACACATGCACATGACGTTTGTACAGTAGATGGATGGAGAGGAAGGGAATGTGTTTAAGCACTGAAGCAGAAAACAACAGGACAGAAACAAAACAACAGAACAAAAAAGAAGGAACAGAAAAAGGCAGAGATAATAATAATAATAATAATAATAATAATAATAATAATAATAATAATAATAATAATGTCCCCAGTGTGTCTCTTTGGTGGACGTGGTCTTTTGTCTCAGTTCTATATAATGTCCCCTCTTGACTCATCTGTTGTAAATGTGTTCCAGTCTTGTCCACCAGGGGACACTACTGCACTGACAGAACAGACCCCTGCCCGTCATCGTCCTCTGCAGATCATGTGTCCTCTGGAATGTCACATTTTTCCTTTTCGTGCACCGAGAAAATAAACACATGAAACAAGAGGTTCATATATATATATATATATATATATATATATATATATATATATATATATATATATATATATATATATATATGTGTGTGTGTGTGTGTGTGTGTGTGTGTCTGTGGGTTGGTGGGTTTTTTTTGACTCCAGATCCAGAACAGCTGTGACCTACTTTTCTTCTCCTGCTTTTTCTTCTCCTCTTTCTTTCACTGGATCATTTTCTTCTTCCTGAACTCCTGCAGCAGATTAGAACCACAGCATAGTCCACCAAGACCTGAACCAGGGTCCACAAAGACCTGAACCACAGTCCAGGGTTTAGAGTCCACAAAGACCTGAACCCCAGTCCACCAAGACCTGAACCAGGGTCCACAAAGACCTGAACCCCAGTCCACCAAGACCTGAACTAGGGTCCACAAAGACCTGAACCCCAGTCCACAAAGACCTGAACCAGGGTCAGACTTCCACACCTGGACCCAACTGATAAGAGGACAGGGTCAAAGGGTCAAAGGTCACAGCCAGAATTTCCATCAGAGTCAAAGGCACAGACAGTCCAACACACAGGAGGGGGTCTGGACCTGGACCTGGACCTGGACCTGGACCTGGACCCACATCTGGATCCACTCATGGTGGAAGGAATGTGTGTGTGTGTGTGTGTGTGTCTAGGTGTGTGTGTGTGTGTGTGTGTTCCTCACAGTCATATTTCTGCATGTGTGACTGTAGACGTAGACTTAAACCACCAGGGTGGACTGTGGGTTAGGGTTAAGGTTAGCCCTCATATACAGATATCTGAGTATCTGTGGTCTGTTTGACCCCTTCACAGACCAAACACAACCTGAACTGTCCTTCACAGAACAAACAGAACCTGAATATATATATATATATATATATATATATATATATATATATATATATATATATATATATATATATATATATATATGCACACACACACACAGTATATAGTGTATGTGTGTGGAGTATTTGGGGTGTGGACGAGGACAGATCCTTCAGGTGCTGTTTCAGTCGGTCCTTCTCTCTCTGTTTTTCTTTGGTCAAACTAAAGTTCAGTCACATGATGCATTAAAGTCAAAGTTTGTTTTCTTTGTTTTCTTTGTCTTTTGCATGAGCTGCGTCAGAATGAAGACGAGTTTGAAAGGCAAATATGAAAAACAAATGAAGAAGAACAGATCTGAGAGTCTGGGATAGAAACAGTAGGACATGAAGAGGACATTATACTGATGCTAATTCCACTGATGCTAATTCTACTGATGCTAATTCCACTGATGCTAATTCCACTGATGCTAATTCCACTGATGCCAATTCTACTTATGCTAATTCCACTGATGCTAATTCCACTGATGCTAATTCCACTGATGCTAATTCTACTGATGCTAATTCCACTGATGCTAATTCCACTGATGCTAATTCCACTGATGCTAATTCCACTGATGCCAATTCTACTTATGCTAATTCTACTGATGCTAATTCCACTGATGCTAATCCCACTGATGCTAATTCTACTGTTGCTAATTCCACTGATGCTAATTCTACTGATGCTAATTCTACTGATGCTAATTCCACTGATGCCAATTCCACTAATGCTAATTGCACTGATGCTAATTCTACTGATGCTAATTGCACTGATGCTAATTGCACTGATGCTAATTTCACTGATGCTAATTATACTGATGCTTACGCTACTGATGTTAATTCTACTGATGCTAATGCCACAGATGCTAATTCTACTGATGCTAACTCTACTGATGCTAATTCCACTGATGCTAATTCTGCTGATTTTAATTCTACTGATGCTAAGTATACAGATGCTAAATGTACTCATGCTAATTCTATTGATGTTAATTCTACTAATGTTAATTCTACTGATTTTAATTCCACTAATGCTAATTCCACTGATGCTAATTTCACTGATGCTAATTCTAATGATGCTAATTCTACTGATGCTAAGTCTACTGATGCTAACTCTACTGATGTTAATTCTACTGATGCTAATGCCACAGATGCTAATTCTACTGATGCTAACTCTACTGATGCTAATTCCACTGATGCTGATTCTACTGATGCTAACTCTACTGATGCTAATTCTATGATGCTAATTCTACTGATGTCAATTCTACTGATGCTAATTGTACTGATGCTAATTCTACTGATGTTAATTCCACTGATGCTAATTCTACTGATGCTAATTCTGCTGATGTTTATTCTATTGATGCTAATTCTACCAATGTTAATTCTACTGATGCTAAAGGTACTCATGCTAATTCTACTGATGCTAAATGTACTCATGCTAATTCTACTGATTTTAATTCCACTTATGCTAATTCTATTGATGGTTATACTACTTATGTTAATCCTACTGTATTTAATTCTACTGATGTTAATTCTACTGATCCTAATTGTACTGATGCTAATTTACTGATGCTAACTCTACTAGTGCTAATTCTACTGATGCTAATTCTACTGATTCTAATTCTGCTAATGCTAATTCTAGTGGTGCTAACTCTACTGACGCTAATTCTATGACGTTAATTCTACTGATGGTAATTCCACTGATGCTAATTCCACTTATTCTAATTCTACTGATGTTAATTCCACTGATGCTACTTCTACTAATGCTAATTCTACTGATACTAACTCTACTGATGTTAATTATATGATGTTAATTCCACTGATGTTAATTCCACCGATTCTAATTCCACTGATGCTAATTCTACTGATGTTAATTCTACTGATGCTAATTCCACTGATGCTAATTCCACCGATTCTAATTCTACTTATGTTAATTCCACTGATGCTAATTCTCCTGATGCTACTTCCACTGGTGCTAACTCTACTGGTGCTAATTCTATTGATGCTAATTCTACTGATGCTAATACTACTGGAATAAAAATGCGACACAAAATTCTGACGATTTAAGAGACAAGAGAATGAAGACGAGGCTAACGCAATAGGAAATGGTGCTTTAGGGCGACACCAAAAACCAGGAGAAAAATCTACAAAGAGAGGACGCATTCCAAGCACCCAAAAAAAAAAAAAAAAACTGAATTAAAGCTACAAGCAGCACTGGGCAGGACCTTGCACCATGCGTTCCACCTCCTGTGCTTTCCACCTCCAGTGACCGTTGACAGCGCTCCACTCACACCTCTCCCGACACCAGCCCCCTCCCTTTTGCATCCATCCATTTACTCTATCTTTTGGTGCTATTTAGAAGCCAATATGACAGATGGCCTCAGACGAGTTTTAATTTGAGGGTTTTACTTTGAAAGGCATTTTGATGACTTCCTGTTGGAGATACACTATATTACCAAAAGTATTCCCTCACTTGCTTTGACTCACATATGAATGTCAGGTCCATCCCATTCCTAGTCTATGGGTTCAGTCTGACGTGGCTCCACCCTTTGCAGCTCTAACAGCTTCAACTCTTCTGGGAAGGCTGTCCACAAGGTTTAGGAGTGTGTTCATGGGAATTTTGGACCATTCTTCCAGAAGCGCATTTGTGAGGTCCCACACTGATGTTGGACAGAAGGCCTGGCTCTCAGTCTGCGCTCTAATTCATCCAAAGGTGTTCTATGGGGTTGAGGTCAGGACTGTGTGCAGGCCAGTCCAGTTCATCCACACCAGACTCTGTCCTCCATGTCCAAATGGACCTTGCTTTGTGCACTGGTGCACAGTCATGTTGGAAGAGGAAGGGGCCGGCTCCAAACTGTTCCCACAAAGTTGGGAACGTGGAATTGTCCCAAATGTCTTGTTCTGCTGAAGCATTCCCAGTTCCTTTCACTGGAACTAAGGGGCCCAGCCCAGCTCCTGAAAAACAACCCCACACCATAACCCCCCCTCCACCAAACTTTACACTCGGCACAATGCGCTCCCACAAGTATCGTTCTCCTGGAGACCGCCAAACCCAGACCCGTCCATCAGATCGCCAGATGGAGAAGTGTGATTGGTCAGTCCAGAGAAGGCTCCTCCCCTGCTCTACAGTCCAGTGGCGGCGTGCTTTACACCACTGCATCCACCACTGTGCATTGCACTTGCTGATGTATGGCTTGGATGTGGCCGCTCGGCCACGGAAACCCATTCCATGAAGCTCTGTGCGCACTGTTCTGGAGCTAATCTTTAGGACACATGAAGTTTGGAGGTCTGTACCATTGACTCTGCAGACAGTCGTCCACCTCTTCACACTCTGCGCCTCAGCATCCGCTGACCCTGCTCCGTCAGTTTTCGTGGCCTACCACTGCGTGGCTGAGTTGCTGTCGTTCCCAAACACTTCCACTTTCTTATAATCCAGCTGACAGCTGACTGTGGAATATTTAGGAGCCAGGAAATTTCACCACTGGATTTGTTGCACAGGTGGCATCCTATCACAGTTCCACGCTGGAATTCACTGAGCTCCTGAGAGAGACCCATTCTGTCCCAAATGTTTGTAAAAGCAGTCTGCATGCCTAGGGCTGGATTTAATCCACCTGTGGACATGGAAGGGCCTGGAACAGCTGAGTCTGAGGATTGGGATGGAGGAGACAAGACTTTTGGAAATATAGTGTAGCTCTATAACATCCACCCAAACATTCATAGCGCTCAGTGTAACAAACATTTTGGCACTGGTTTCATGTCTCTGGGACATTCCTGCTGGCTGCTATCATGGTTTCTGTGTTTTTTGACATAGGTGGCGCTAGAGAGCGCATTTTGGCACCTATGAGATTATTTTTTTCAATTTATCAAATTTTTCGCCGGACCTGACGTACGTGCCAAATTTGGTGAGTTTTTGAGCATGTTTAGGGGGTCAGAATCCAGTTCAAAGTGGCAGACAGAAAATAATAATAATAATTAAAGTTGCAAGCAGCATTGGCCGGGACCTCGCACCGGGCGATCCGCCTCCCACGCGATCCGCCTCCCGTGACCGTCAACACCTCAGCTCCACTCTCACCTCTCCATCCCCATACCAGTTCCCACCCTTTAGTGTCTGTCCTCCTTACATCTGTACAGAACACCAGCGACCCTCTGCTGAAACCGCCATCACCTTTAAATGAGACTTTTATTTTGGAAACCCTACTGTGTGTATGTGCATTTGTTTTGTATGTGAGAGAAAGAATCAGTTTGAAAAATGAATTAAAATTATATGAATAATTGAGCATAAAACTGATGATTTATCACATTTAAGGCTTTTATTTTGGAAAAACCCTATTGTGTGAGCATGTGTGTCTGTGAGAAAGAGTACTTTTGAATGAATAAACATTGTACAAACAGTTGAGCGTTTGGTCATAAAAATGAAAAGAAGTTATGTAACAGACATTATTTAAGTTTTTTAATAGGGGTTTTATTTTGAAAAAATGTACTATGTGTACTTTGTAATGTGTGTAAAATGTCAAATATCCACAATACAATGCAGTAAAACCTGTTTTAAAATGAACGGGAAAAAAAACCAAAAAGAATTTGGATTGCCTGGGAGTTGAACCAGGATCTTTGTGTTCCAGAGGTAGCAGCTCTAACCACTGTACTACTCACAGTTACTGGCAATCATGCACCAGGAAGAGTTTTATAGGGACTTTGACATTGTGAAATGTGAAAGTAAACATAGTCTTCAAAAAATCGCGATAATTCCATAACCGTAGGTCGTATCTGAAAAATTCTTTCACTTTTGGATTCTGCAGACTTGTGGGAATTTAATGAGGTATAACTTTTGTGTCAAAATTGTGAAATGGATAAGCAGTAATTGCAGAAACAAAGAGTAACTTTCAAAGGCAGAGTGCCAACTTCCTGTTGGAGTTAGCTCATGAGTGTCAGTGTATGATTTGTCGGCTCAATCAGACCAATATTTTGGCATTTGTTTCATGTTTCTGTGACATTCCTACTGGCTGCGAGGGCCGATTTTGTGTGTTTTTTAGTACATAGGTGGCGCTAAAGAGTCCATTTTAGCACCCAAGGGGTTAATTTTGATATAGAATGAAAGTGTTCACCAGCCATGACATACATGGCAAATTTGGTGAATTTTGGAGCATGTTAAGGGGGTCAAATGGCAGTCTAAAGTGGGAAAAGTATGAAAATAAACAAACTGTCATAAATCAATAACCGTACATCGTATCTGAAAATTTTTTGGATGTGAGCGTTGTGGTGAGTCCCATGAACACATAGATATGTAACATTTGGGGAAAAACTCAAAAGTGAAAAATGAGTTCTAAACATCGCAACTTTGTGGGCTTCTAAAAAAAAAAAAACTAAGACAGTTCTGGAAAAAGTCCAAAGTAACTGTTTTTAGGAGGGTTTACTCTATCTTTTGGTGCTATTTAGAAGTCAATATGACAAACGGTGTAATCGGAGTTAGTTTTAAAAATTTCATTTTGAAAGGCATATTGTGAACTTCCTGTTGGAGATAGCTCATAGGTATCAGCGCGTGATTTGTTGGGCTCGACTGAACAAACATTATGGCACTGGTTTCTTGTGTCTATGACATTCCTACTGGAAGTTTGAAATTTGAGCATTTTATTTTGAAAGGCTAATTCTGAACTTCCTGTTGGAGTTCGGTCATGAGTGTCAGTGCGTGATTTGTCAGGCTCGATGAAATGAAAATTTTGGCATTTGTTTCATGTTTCTACGACATTCCTAGTGGCTGATAGGGCCGTTTTTGTGTATGTAGGGGGCGCTAGAGAGCTCATTTTGGCACCTATGGGGTTAATTTGTACATTTTATCACATTTTTCTCCAGACCTGACATGTGTGCCAAATTTGGTGAGTTTTGGAGCATGTTTAGGGGGTCAAAATCCAGTCCAAAGTAGCGGTCGGGAAAAAAATAATAAAAAACGAACGAATAACAGCCAGGCCTTGCCTTCTGGGCTCGGTCCCTAATTAGAACATGTTCAGGATGAAAGAGGAGAAAAGAGAGGGAGCAAACAGCTGATCTGAGGAGAAAGAGAGAGAGAAGACCTGGACCGGATCAAACACCTGGCCTCAGGGCCACATTAACACTTCATTGTACCCTGGGCAACAATATTCAAGGGCCCCATCATCACAACCCCAGGATCCCTATAATCTGGCAAAATACAGAAGAAGTTCCAGGAATATGTGTAAATATAGCCCATACTTCAGTATCTAACTGTCATCAAATGCATTTGGATGTACACATGTGTACATGCTGGTAGAACTACAAGTGCACCACGATAGCCTCTTGTCAAGGCCACTCACATACATATGATGACATGAAAACAAAACACATCATCATCAGTATAATCTAAAACTGATCCACTACATTAGAAAGAGAGGGAAGTGTCCTCCATTTTCACCAAAAATAAATAAGAAACCATTTCCAAAGTATCCAGTATTTATTTAAGAACACTTTTGCAGACACAAATGTACTGAATGGTCAGAAAAAGCCCACAGACAAAACACAAACATGATCTGATAGAATCACATCTGAAGTTTAAACAGAATGCCCTGTCACCTCAGAATTCAACAAGAGTTAAAGGAAGTGCAGTGTGAACATCTGGAAATCTGCTTTCTCTCAACAATAAACTTATCTCAACATTTTCATGGAGCCACCACAAGGAAAAAATAAATATAATGCAGTATAATCTGCTCAAATAAACATTTTGGTCCCAGGTTAACTTTTAAACAGAAAACACATCACAATTCAAGGCATGTCAAGGCAAGGGTTAAACATTTTAACACTAAATACTACATATACTAAATACTACAAATACTAAATACTACAAATACTAAATACTACAAATACTAAATACTACATATACTAAATACTACAAATACTAAATACTACATATACTAAATACTACAAATACTCTATACTACATATACTAAATACTATAAACATCTGGAAAACCCACAATTTCTCTCAAAGAAATACTTATCTGACCAGTAAAAAAAATAATATTCTAAATGATGGGGAAGTGCATGTTTAAATTTCACATTCCTGGTTTTATTTGGCACATCTTACACCGACATTTTCCTCCTTTTTTAATTCTTGTTTGGCGCTCCCACTTAGCTGCTTCTCCATGTTTGCAATGTTTTGATTCGCGTACGTCGCATATGTTGCGTAGTTCTTGACGTCTCACATCCCGCTCAGTGCACGCACGTTGATTTGCGTCACCGCTGATTGGCTTTTTGGACCGACCAATGAGGAGAGGGTCTGAGCTCAGGGTCCCAGACAGCAGGAGCAGGGTTTGTGTGCAGGGCAGTGGCTCCGGCCAGCGACACTTTCATCTACAAACTAAACATAACCAGATATGTTCATTATGCCCGAGCTACAGGGTCCTGCAGAGGTCACAGGCCCCTGGACAACTGCCCAGGGGCCTGCAGAGGTCACAGGCCCCTGGACAACTGCCCAGGGGCCTGCAGAGGTCGCAGGCCCCTGGACAACTGCCCACAGGCCTGCAGAGGTCACAGGCCCCGGACAACTGCCCAGGGTCCTGCAGAGGTCACAGGCCCCTGGACAACTGCCCAGGGTCCTGCAGAGGTCACAGGCCCCTGGACAACTGCCCAGGGGCCTGCAGAGGTCACAGGCCCCTGGACAACTGCCCACAGGCCTGCAGAGGTCACAGGCCCCTGGACAACTGCCCAGGGGCCTGCAGAGGTCACAGGCCCCTGGACAACTGCCCACAGGCCTGCAGAGGTCACAGGCCCCTGGACAACTGCCCAGGGTCCTGCAGAGGTCACAGGCCCCTGGACAACTGCCCAAGGGCCTACAGAGGTCACAGGCCCCTGGACAACTGCCCAGGGCCCTGCAGAGGTCACAGGCCCCTGGACAACTGCCCACGGGCCTGCAGAGGTCACAGGCCCCTGGACAACTGCCCAGGGGCCTGCAGAGGTCACAGGCCCCTGGACAACTGCCCACAGGCCTGCAGAGGTCACAGGCCCCTGGACAACTGCCCAGGGTCCTGCAGAGGTCACAGGCCCCTGGACAACTGCCCAGGGTCCTGCAGAGGTCACAGGCCCCTGGACAACTGCCCAGGGTCCTGCAGAGGTCACAGGCCCCTGGACAACTGCCCAGGGTCCTGCAGAGGTCACAGGCCCCTGGACAACTGCCCAGGGCCCTGCAGAGGTCATAGGCCCCTGGACAACTGCCCACAGGCCTGCAGAGGTCACAGGCCCCTGGACAACTGCCCAGGGCCCTGCAGAGGTCACAGGCCCCTGGACAACTGCCCACAGGCCTGCAGAGGTCACAGGCCCCTGGACAACTGCCCAGGGGCCCATATGGTTCATCCAGGCTTGTCTGGACTGGATCACACACCTGGAGAAGGACAGAGGAGAAGACCTGGACCAGGACTAAAGAGAACCAAGATCAGGACCAGTACTACATAGAACTGAGACCAGAACCAGGACTGAAGAGAACCGAGAACAGGATCAGGACTACATAGAACTGAGACCAGGACCAGGACTGAGAAGAACTGAGACCAGTATCAGTACTGAAGAGAACGGAGACCAGGACCAGGACTGAAGAGAACCGAGACCAGGATCAGGACTAAAGAGAACTGAGACCAGTATCAGGACTGAAGAGAACTGAGACCAGGACCAGGACTAAAGAGAACTGAGACCAGCACCAGGACTGAAGAGAACAGAGACCAGGACCAGGACTAAAGAGAACCAAGACCAGGACCAGGACTGACGAGAACCGAGACCAGGATCAGGACTGAAGAGAACAGAGACCACGACCAGGACTAAAGAGAACAGAGACCAGGACTAAAGGGAACCAAGACCAGGACCAGGACTGAAGAGAACCAAGACCAGGATCAGGACTGAAGGGAACCGAGACCAGGACCAGGACTAAAGGGAACCAAGACCAGGACCAGGACTACATAGAACAGATTTCAAACCCAGATGTTTGACTGCAGAGGATGGGGGGGGGAGTTAAAGAGGAGAGAATAGACCAATGAGATGAAAGAGGGAGAGGGGATGAGGATGAGAGGATGAGAGGGGGGAGGAGGGAGGGCGGAGGTCCCCCCCTCTTTTTCAGGCAGTAGATTAAAGGCGGTTCCTTCATCCAGCGCTGGTCCATTAATGTTTAACAGAACACTGGAGCACAGAACCCAGAACCAAGAACCCAGAACTAGAACCCAGAACTAGAACCAAGAACCCAGAACTAGAACCCAGAACCAAGAACCAAGAACCCAGAACTAGAACCCAGAACCAAGAACCAAGAACCCAGAACTAGAACCAAGAACCAAGAACCCAGAACTAGAACCAAGAGCCCAGAACCCAGAACTAGAACCCAGAACCCAGAACCAAGAACCCAGAACTAGAACCCAGAACCCAGAACTAGAACCAAGAATCAAGAACCCAGAACTAGAACCAAGAACCCAGAACTAGAACCAAGAACTCAGAACCCGGTAACCAAGAACCTAGAACTAGAACCAAGAACCCAGAACCAAGAACCCAGAACCAAGAACCCAGAACCAGAATCAAGAACCCAGAATCCAGGACCAAGAACCAAGAACCCAGAACCCAGAACCCAGAACCAGAACCCAGAACCAAGAACCCAGAACCAGAACCAAGAATCAAGAACCCAGAACTAGAACCCAGAACTAGAACCAAGAGCCCAGAACCCAGAACTAGAACCCAGAACCAAGAACCAAGAACCCAGAACTAGAACCCAGAACCCAGAACAAGAACCAAGAGTCCAGAACCAGCGTCCAGAACCAAGAACCATGAACCAGAATCAAGAACCCAGAATCCAGAACCAAGAACCCAGAATCCAGAACCAAGAACCCAGAACCCAGAACCAAGAACCCAGAACCAGAAGAAGAACCCAGAACCTAGAACCAGAACCAAGAAACCAGAACCAGAACCCAGAACAAGGACCAAGAACCCAGAACCCAGAGCCAAGAACCCAGAACCAGAATCAAGAACCCAGAACCAAGAACCCAGAAACAGAACCTAAAACCAGAACCAAGAGCCCAGAACCAGAATCCAGAACCCAGAACCAGAACCCAGAACCACGAACCCAGAACCAGAACCTGGAACCAGAACCAAGAACCCAGAACCAGAACCCAGATGTGCCTGCGTTCATCCAATCTGTGCCACACATGAAATCTGAGCTGAAGCCTCTGATTGGCTGGAGTCCCTGACACCAGCACCAGTGTGTGATGTTTTATTCATGGGTGTTCATTGGTTCCATCAGAGGAGAACAGACGTCAGCTGATACTAACAATTATAGAGGAGGGGGAGGAGGGGGAGGGGGAGGAGGAGGAGGAGGAGGAGGAGGAGGAGGAGGAGGAGGAGGAGGAGGAGGAGGAGGCTCCTCTGCTGCAGAACCAGCCTTTATGTCTTTGTCTGTCAAACAAACCTGGAGTGTCTGGTTCTGCCTCTACTGGTGGTGGGGGGGGGGTATCAGCTTCTGCTGCTAATTGGCTGACAACAAGCCTTCAGGAGATGTGGGAGGGGTTGGAGAAGAGGAAGACAAGCACTGGAGAAGGAAAAAGGCTGAATGTGTGTGCGTGTGTGTGTGTGTGTGTGTGTGTGGGGGGGGGGGGGGTCCCAGCTGACACTGGTCCAGGGGTGGGCAGACTTTTTGGCTCAGGGTCCACATTGACTTTTACCATTTGACAGACGGGCCGAGTCAGCACAAGATACGATACAAACACACATCTGCTAACAGTTCATATCAAACCTAAACAGACAAAGGCATCCCAGTGTTCCTAAACCTTCAGTGGAACAGTGTTGGTGATCACCCATTTCTGCCAGTGTGTGGAAGTCTGCTGTTCATCCTGTGGTCAGTTCTCAGAACAGATCTGAGGTGTTCGTCTGTAGGTGCACAGCTGGTGTTCAGCAGAAGTCTGTTCACTCACATATGTAGAGTCAAACGACAGCAGCATCTTCTGTTCCATCCTCTGTTCCATCCTCTGTTCCATCTTCTGTTCCATCCTCTGTTTCATCCTCTGTTCCATCTTCTGTTCCATCTTCTGTTCCATCCTCTGTTCCATCCTCTGTTCCATCTTCTGTTCCATCCTCTGTTTCATCTTCTGTTCCATCTTCTGTTCCATCCTCTGTTCCATCCTCTGTTCCATCTTCTGTTCCATCCTCTGTTCCATCTTCTGTTCCATCCTCTGTTTCATCCTCTGTTCCAACTTCTGTTCCATCCTCTGTTCCATCTTCTGTTCCATCCTCTGTTCCATCTTCTGTTCCATCCTCTGTTTCATCCTCTGTTCCAACTTCTGTTCCATCCTCTGTTCCATCTTCTGTTCCATCCTCTGTTCCATCTTCTGTTCCATCCTCTGTTTCATCCTCTGTTCCATCTTCTGTTCCATCCTCTGTTCCATCTTCTGTTCCATCCTCTGTTCCATCCTCTGTTCCATCCTCTGTTCCATCTTCTGTTCCATCCTCTGTTTCATCTTCTGTTCCATCCTCTGTTTCATCCTCTGTTCCATCTTCTGTTCCATCCTCTGTTTCATCTTCTGTTCCATCCTCTGTTTCATCCTCTGTTCCATCTTCTGTTCCATCCTCTGTTTCATCTTCTGTTCCATCTTCTGTTCCATCTTCTGTTCCATCCTCTGTTTCATCCTCTGTTCCATCTTCTGTTCCATCTTCTGTTCCATCCTCTGTTCCATCCTCTGTTCCATCTTCTGTTCCATCCTCTGTTTCATCTTCTGTTCCATCTTCTGTTCCATCCTCTGTTCCATCCTCTGTTCCATCTTCTGTTCCATCCTCTGTTTCATCCTCTGTTCCAACTTCTGTTCCATCCTCTGTTCCATCTTCTGTTCCATCCTCTGTTCCATCCTCTGTTCCATCTTCTGTTCCATCCTCTGTTTCATCCTCTGTTCCAACTTCTGTTCCATCCTCTGTTCCATCTTCTGTTCC
This sequence comes from Sphaeramia orbicularis, assembly GCF_902148855.1. Taxonomy (NCBI): domain Eukaryota; kingdom Metazoa; phylum Chordata; class Actinopteri; order Kurtiformes; family Apogonidae; genus Sphaeramia; species Sphaeramia orbicularis. Next base: position 8,164 of record NW_021941471.1, on the reverse strand, counting down.
ATCCTCTGTTCCATCTTCTGTTCCATCCTCTGTTCCATCCTCTGTTCCATCTTCTGTTCCATCCTCTGTTTCATCTTCTGTTCCATCTTCTGTTCCATCTTCTGTTCCATCCTCTGTTTCATCCTCTGTTCCATCTTCTGTTCCATCCTCTGTTCCATCCTCTGTTCCATCCTCTGTTCCATCTTCTGTTCCATCCTCTGTTTCATCTTCTGTTCCATCCTCTGTTTCATCCTCTGTTCCATCTTCTGTTCCATCCTCTGTTTCATCTTCTGTTCCATCCTCTGTTTCATCCTCTGTTCCATCTTCTGTTCCATCCTCTGTTTCATCTTCTGTTCCATCTTCTGTTCCATCTTCTGTTCCATCCTCTGTTTCATCCTCTGTTCCATCTTCTGTTCCATCCTCTGTTCCATCCTCTGTTTCATCTTCCGTTCCATCTTCTGTTCCATCCTCTGTTCCATCTTCTGTTCCATCCTCTGTTTCATCCTCTGTTCCAACTTCTGTTCCATCCTCTGTTCCATCTTCTGTTCCATCCTCTGTTCCATCCTCTGTTCCATCTTCTGTTCCATCCTCTGTTCCATCCTCTGTTCCATCTTCTGTTCCATCCTCTGTTTCATCTTCTGTTCCATCTTCTGTTCCATCTTCTGTTCCATCCTCTGTTTCATCCTCTGTTCCATCTTCTGTTCCATCCTCTGTTCCATCCTCTGTTCCATCCTCTGTTCCATCTTCTGTTCCATCCTCTGTTTCATCTTCTGTTCCATCCTCTGTTTCATCCTCTGTTCCATCTTCTGTTCCATCCTCTGTTTCATCTTCTGTTCCATCCTCTGTTTCATCCTCTGTTCCATCTTCTGTTCCATCCTCTGTTTCATCTTCTGTTCCATCTTCTGTTCCATCTTCTGTTCCATCCTCTGTTTCATCCTCTGTTCCATCTTCTGTTCCATCTTCTGTTCCATCCTCTGTTCCATCCTCTGTTCCATCTTCTGTTCCATCCTCTGTTTCATCTTCTGTTCCATCTTCTGTTCCATCCTCTGTTCCATCCTCTGTTCCATCTTCTGTTCCATCCTCTGTTTCATCCTCTGTTCCAACTTCTGTTCCATCCTCTGTTCCATCTTCTGTTCCATCCTCTGTTCCATCCTCTGTTCCATCTTCTGTTCCATCCTCTGTTTCATCCTCTGTTCCAACTTCTGTTCCATCCTCTGTTCCATCTTCTGTTCCATCCTCTGTTCCATCTTCTGTTCCATCCTCTGTTCCATCCTCTGTTCCATCTTCTGTTCCATCCTCTGTTTCATCTTCTGTTCCATCTTCTGTTCCATCTTCTGTTCCATCCTCTGTTTCATCCTCTGTTCCATCTTCTGTTCCATCCTCTGTTCCATCCTCTGTTCCATCCTCTGTTCCATCCTCTGTTCCATCCTCTGTTTCATCTTCTGTTCCATCCTCTGTTTCATCCTCTGTTCCATCTTCTGTTCCATCCTCTGTTTCATCTTCTGTTCCATCCTCTGTTTCATCCTCTGTTCCATCTTCTGTTCCATCCTCTGTTTCATCTTCTGTTCCATCTTCTGTTCCATCTTCTGTTCCATCCTCTGTTTCATCCTCTGTTCCATCTTCTGTTCCATCCTCTGTTCCATCCTCTGTTTCATCTTCCGTTCCATCTTCTGTTCCATCCTCTGTTCCATCTTCTGTTCCATCCTCTGTTTCATCCTCTGTTCCAACTTCTGTTCCATCCTCTGTTCCATCTTCTGTTCCATCCTCTGTTCCATCCTCTGTTCCATCTTCTGTTCCATCCTCTGTTCCATCCTCTGTTCCATCTTCTGTTCCATCCTCTGTTTCATCCTCTGTTCCATCTTCTGTTCCGTCCTCTGTTCCATCCTCTGGATGTTTGGAGATTTGGCTGAACTTAATGAATCATCAAACTCCTCCAGTTTAAGGGAGTTGAACTTCTGCTTTAACACCAGGTCACATTGGAGATCAGTCAGTTCCAACTGCAACTCCTGTGGCACCGTTTCAGGGTCAAACCTAACCCTGTTCCTAACCCTGTTCCTAACCCTGTTCCTAACCCTAACCCTGTTCCTAACCCTGTTCCTAACCCTAACCCTGTTCCTAACCCTGTTCCTAACCCTGTTCCTAACTCTAACCCTGTTCCTAACCCTGTTCCTAACCCTAACCCTGTTCCTAACCCTGTTCCTAACCCTGTTCCTGACCCTGTTCCTAACCCTAACCCTGTTGCTATCCCTGTTCCTAACCCTGTTCCTAACCCTAACCCTGTTCCTAACCCTAACCCTGTTCCTAACCCTAACCCTAACCCTAACCCTGTTCCTAACCCTAACCCTGTTCCTAACCCTAACCCTGTTCCTGACCCTGTTCCTAACCCTAACCCTGTTCCTATCCCTATCCCTGTTCCTAACCCTAGCCCTGTTCCTAACCCTGTTCCTAACCCTAACCCTGTTCCTAACCCTGTTCCTAACCCTAACCCTGTTCCTATCCCTGTTCCTATCCCTGTTCCTAACCCTATTCCTAACCCTAACCCTGTTCCTAACCCTGTTCCTATCCCTGTTCCTATCCCTGTTCCTAACCCTGTTCCTATCCCTGTTCCTATCCCTGTTCCAAACCCTATTCCTAACCCTAACCCTGTTCCTAACCCTGTTCCTATCCCTGTTCCTAACCCTAACCCTGTTCCTATCCCTGTTCCTAACCCTGTTCCTAACCCTAACCCTGCTTTCAGTTGTTAACCCATTTCTTGTTCTCGTTTTTGTAGAATTCTCAAATGTACATTATTTTTCAGTTTTCTTTAACCTTACCTTTTTTTTCCCTCTGTCAGTTCAGTCTGACCTTTGGACCATTTACAGCTGTTCATTAAACTGGAACTGATGGAATTTACAGACAGAACTGGAACAAACTGGGCTGTTCTAAAACTGTGGACTGGTATTGTGTGTGTGTGTGTGTGTGTGTGTGTGTGTGTGTGTGTGTGTGTGTGTATGTGTGTGAAGAATGGAAACAGATGAACAAAGAGCAGAGAAGGAGTTCCACTGAGAAAAGAAATGAAAAACAGATGAGGAGAAACAGAGGGATGGAAACAAAAGGAGGGGAAGAGGAGGGGGGAACCAACACAATTAGATTTTTCTGGGGGGGGGGGGGTGTATTAAACCAAGAATCATCATAATATGAATCCTTCTGCTGCTCCGTCTTTTTCTGTTTGTGGTTTAAAAAAAACTAAACAAACTGCTGTAAATGTGTGTTCAACATTTACAGCAGTTTAGGAAACATCACATCTATAACCCTGACCCTGACCCTGACCCTAACCCTAACCCTGACCCCTGACCCTAACCCTGACCCCTAACCCTGACCCCTGACCCTAACCCTGACCCTGACCCCTGACCCTAACCCTGACCCTAACCCTGGCCCCTAACCCTGACCCCTAACCCTGACCCCTGACCCTAACCCTAACCCTGACTCTGACCCTGACCCCTGACCCTAACCCTGACCCCTGACCCTAACCCTGACCCTAACCCTGACCCCTGACCCTAACCCTGACCCTAACCCTGACCCTGACCCCTGACCCTAACCCTGACCCTAACCCCTAACCCTGACCCCTGACCCTAACCCTGACCCTAACCCTGACCCTAACCCTGACCCTAACCCCTGACCCTAACCCTGACCCTAACCCTGACCCTGACCCTAACCCCTAACCCTAACCCTGACCCTAACCCTGACCCTAACCCTAACCCTGACCCTGACCCCTGACCCTAACCCTGACCCTGACCCCTGACCCTAACCCTGACCCTAACCCTGACCCCTGACCCTAACCCCTAACCCTGACCCTAACCCCTGACCCTAACCCTGACCCTAACCCTAACCCTAACCCTGACCCTAACCCTGACCCTAACCCCTAACCCTGACCCTAACCCCTGACCCTAACCCTGACCCTAACCCTGACCTCTGACCCTAACCCTGACCCCTGACCCTAACCCTGACCCTAACCCTGACCCTGACCCTAACCCTGACCCTATGCAGTGAATGAACCCCAAGACTTACAGATTTAATCACAACTCTGTGAAATAGTTTTCAATGTGTATTTGGAAAAATAAGTGAACTGATGAAAACAGGCTGAAATAAATGTTCAAAGGGTTTAAAACAGGAGCACAAACACATCCTGCCTGGATTAGGGTCAGGGGTCAGGGTCAGGGTTAGGGTTAGGGTTAGGGTTAGACTTCTACTTTCAGATATTGACTCCTCCCACAGCATCTCCAAACACCTGATCAACATCATCAGTTGAAAGGTTAAAAGTCACCTATGGTTCAGGGTTGGGCTGAGGGCAGGCTATCCAATAACTACAGGGTTGACAGTTCAAATCCTGGGGCCCTCCGCCCCATACTCCTGGAACACCCCCCACAGCAGGACCCTGGGGACATGGTCATAAGCCTCTGAAACCCCCAAAACAAATGTGGACTGGTTGACAGCTCCAGAGTGTCCAGAACATGCGGCCGCAGGTCTGATGGTACGACCACAAAGTTCATCATTGACCAGCGACCTAGGACGTCCTGGTGCCCGGTGCACTGAAGGGCATCCTTGTGGTAGGACGTCCTGGTGCCCAGTGCACTGAAGGGCATCCTTGTGGTAGGACGTCCTGGTGCCCGGTGCACTGAAGGGCATCCTTGTGGTAGGACGTCCTGGTGCCCAGTGCACTGAAGGGCATCCTTGTGGTAGGACGTCCTGGTGCCCGGTGCACTGAAGGGCATCCTTCTGTTCCAACACAGTGTGAGTTATGGCCAAACTCCCAGTCGAACACAAGTCCGACATCTGAACACCTCTTGGGTTCAGATCAGGCGGCCTGTTCCTCACCATCACACCCCCCCAGGTCACGCTGTCATTACCCACCTGAGTGTTGAAGTTCTCCAGTAGGACAATGGAGTTCCCTTTAGGGGAATTTTCAAGAGGAGGAAGAGGAGAAAAATAACAACAATAAGAAAAAAAAAAGAAAAAAACAGAAACAGAAACAGAGGAGAAGGAAGAGGAGGAAGAGGAGGAGGAGGAAAAGGAAGAGGAGGAGGAGGAAGAAGAGAAGGAAGAGGAGGAGGAGAAAGAGGAGGAGGAAGAGGAGGAAAAGGAAGAGGAGGAAGAGGAGGAGGAGGAAGAAGAGGAGGAAGAGGAGGAGGAAGAGGAGGAAGAGGAGGAGGCTCAGCCTAGTTTCTTCAGTTTCTTCTCCTCGTTCGTCCTTTTCTTTCTGAATTATAAATGCTCTCTCATTTTTTCAGCCAAATCACACAATCACAGTCTATTACCCATGATGCATTTCCAGTGTGTGTGTTTTTTTTTTTTTTTTGTTTTTTTTGGGGGGGGGGGGGCTTTCCCCTTGGCTCTCCCCTGGTTAAACTGTGTCTGAGTGTAGGGGATGTGCCCCCCCCACCCCCATTTGTCCCACATTCCTCCTTTGCTCCTTCTCCTCCTCCTCCTCCTCCTCCTATGAGGGATAGTAGGACACTGAGACGCAGGAGGACAAGGTGGATGGAGGAGGAGCCACCTTCAAGCCCCGCCCACGCCCTCCTACACCCTGAACATTTGCATATTAATGAGGTCAGTGGTGTGCTCCTGCAGACGCAGGGCCAGTGTCTGAGCTTTTGTCCCCTCTTCAGTATGAACACAGCTGAATACATGTCCTTCCTCAGTGTAGACAGACATGCTCTGTCTGCCACAAGGACAGCAGACTGGGGGGGGGGGGGGGGGGTCCGGGGGGGTATGTGGGAAAAAGACCTGTACAAAAATCAGACAATTCCACTGATTATTGGGTCAAACATGTGAGTTCAACTACAGTTATCTGAAGAAAATGGCACTGACGAAGTTTAATTAAAATTAAAGCTGCAAGCAGCATTGGCCGGGACCTCGCACCGGGCGATCCGCCTCCCACGCGATCTGCCCCCCGCGTGATCCGCCTCCCGTGACTGTCCACACCTCAGCTCCACTCACACCTCTCCGTCCCCATACCAGTTCCCACCCTTTAGTGTCCGTCCTCCTTACATCTGTACAGAACACCAGCGACCCTCTGCTGAAACCACCATCACCTTTAAATGAGACTTTTATTTAGGAAACCCTACTGTGTGTATGTGCATTTGTTTTGTATGTGAGAGAAAGAATCAGTTTGAAACATGAATATAAATTGTATGAATAAGTGAGTATAAAACTGATGATTTACCACATTTAAGGCTTTTATTTTGGAAAAACCCTATTGTGTGAGCATGTGTGTCTGTGAGAAAGAGTACTTTTGAATGAAGAAACATTGTACAAACAGTCGAGCGTTTGGTCATAACAATGAAAAGAAGTTATGTAATAGAAATTTTGTATTATTCTTAATTGGGGTTTTATTTTGAAAAAATGTACTCCGTGTACTTTTGAATGTGTGCAAAATTTCCAATATCCACAATACAATGCAGTAAAACCTGTTTTAAAATAATAATAATAATAATAATAATAATAATAATAATAATAATTTTAAAAAAAACTTTTGGATAGTCTGGGACTTGAACCAAGGTCCTCTTGGTCAATAAGCACCTACATGAACTACTGCACTATAGACAGACACATACAAGTGTGCACCAGGAAGAGTTTTATAGGGACTTTGTCATTGTGAAAAGTGAAACCAAACATACTCTTCAAAAAATCTCCATAATTCCATAACCGTAGGTCGTATCTGAAAAATTCTTTCACTTTTGGATTCTGCAGACTTGTGGGAATTCAATGAGGTCTAACTTTTATGTCAAAAGCCTGAAATGAATAAGCAGTAATTGCAGAAACGTAGAGTAACTTTCAAAGGCAGATTGCCAACTTCCTGTTGGAGTTAGCTCATGAGTGTCAGTGTATGATTTGTCGGCTCAATCAGACCAACATTTTGGCATTTGTTTCATGTTTCTGTGACATTCCTACTGGCCGCGAGGGCCGATTTTGTGTGTTTTTTAGTACATAGGTGGCGCTAAAGAGTCCATTTTGGCACCCAAGGGGTTAATTTTGATATTGAATCAAAGTATTCACCAGCCATGATATACATGGCAAATTTGGTGAGTTTTGGGGCATGTTAAGGGGGTCAAATGGAAGTCAAAAGAGGAAAAAGTATGAAAATAAACAAATTGTCATAAATCAATAACCGTACATCGTATCTCAAAAATTTTTGAATGTGAGTGTTGAGCTGAGTCCCATGAACATGTAGATATGTCACATGTGGGGAAAATCTCAAAAGTGAAAAATGAGTTCCAAACATTGCAACTTTGCGGGCGTCTAAAAAGAAAACCTAAGACAGTTATAGAAAAATTGCAAGACCACTTTGTTGAGGAGGGTTCACTCTATCTTTTGGCGCTATTTAGAAGTCAATATGACAAATGGTGTCATCGGAGTTAGTTTTAAAAATTTTATTTTGAAAGGCATATTGTGAACTTCCTGTTGGAGATAGCTCATAGGGGTTAGTGTGTGATTTGTTGAGCTCGACTGAACAAATGTTTTGACGTTGGTTTCGTGTCTCTACAACATTCCTACTGGAAGTTTGCAATTTGAGCATTTTATTTTGAAAGGCAAATTCTGAACTTCCTGTTGGAGTTAGGTCATGAGTGTTGGTGCGTGATTTGTCGGGTTCGATGAGACGAAAATTTTGGCGTTTGTTTCATGTTTCTACGACATTCCTAGTGGCTGATAGGGCTGTTTTTGTGTATGTAGGAGGTGCTAGAGAGCTCATTTTGGGACCTATGGGGTTAATTTGTACATTGTATGAAATTTTTCGCCAAACCTGACATGTGTCCCAAATTTGGTGAGTTTTGGAGCATGTTTAAGGGGTCAAAATCCAGGTCAAAGTGACGGTCAGGAAAAAAATATAAAAATGAACGAATAACAATAGGGACTTCCTTACATGAAAGGCTTCTCACTGTGTGAGAGGGCCTTACCTTTAGGCTCAGTCCCTAATAAGAAAATATTATCAAATGATTTTAGAAGAAATGAAAAGAAGAAGGATATACGATGTACAGGTTTACAGTCTGCACAAAAAGACTGTTTAAACACACATGCAACACACACAAACACACACACACACACATATATATATATATATATATATATATATATACACACATATATATATATATATATATATATATATATATATATATATATATATGTGTATATATATATATATATA
>NW_021941470.1:477541-525696 GCF_902148855.1 Sphaeramia orbicularis | reverse complement strand
ACCAGCTAACCAGCAGTTAAAGCAGACAGAAACATATATAAACCAGCTAACCAGCAGTTAAAGCAGATAGAAAATATATAAACCAGCTAACCAGCAGTTGAAAGCAGATAGAAACATATATAAACCAGCTAACCAGCAGTTAAAGCAGATAGAAAAATATAAAACAGCTAACCAGCAGTTAAAGCAGATAGAAAAAAAAGATAAAGAAGAACAGCAGGAAGCAAAGCAGAAAAGCAGATAGAAACATAATATAAACCAGCTAACCAGCAGTTAAAGCAGATAGAAACATATATAAACCAGCTAACCAGCAGTTTTAAAGCAGATAGAAACATAATAAACCAGCTAACCAGCAGTTAAAGCAGATAGAAACATATATAAACCAGCTAACCAGCAGTTTAAAGCAGACAGAAACATATATAAACCAGCTAAACCAGCAGTTAAAGCAGATAGAAACATATATAAACCAGCTAACCAGCAGTTAAAGCAGATAGGAACATATATAAACCAGCTAACCAGCAGTTCAAGTAGATAGAAACATATATAAACCAGCTAACCAGCAGTTAAAGCAGATAGGAACAGATAATAAACCAGCTAACCAGCAGTTAAGCAGACAGAAACATATATAACCAGCTAACCAGCAGTTAAAGCAGATAGAAACTATATAAACCAGCTAACCAGCAGTTAAAGCAATAGAAACATATATAAACAGCTAACCGCAGTTAAAGCAGATAGAAACAGTATAATAAACCAGCTAACCAGCAGTTAAAGCAGATAGAAACATATATAAACCAGCTAACCAGCAGGTAAGCAGATAGAACATATATAAACCAGCTAACCAGCAGTTAAAGCAGATAGAACATATATAAACCAGCTAACCAGCAGTTAAAGCAGATAGAAACATATATAAACCAGCTAACCAGCAGTTAAAGCAGACAGAAACATATATAAACCAGCTAACCAGCAGTTAAAGTAGTATAGAAACATATATAAACCAGCTAACCAGCAGTTCAGTAAGATAGAAACATATATAAACCAGCTAACCACAGTTAAAGCAGATAGAAACATATATAAACCAGCTAACCAGCAGTTAAAGCAGATAGAAACATATATAAACCAGATAACCAGCAGTTAAAAGCAGATAGAAACATATATAAACCAGCTAACCAGCAGTTAAGCAGATAGAAACATATATAAACCAGCTAACCAGCAGTTAAAGCAAGATAGAAACATATATAACCAGCTAACCAGCAGTTAAAGCAGATAGAAACATATATAAACCAGCTAACCAGCAGTTAAAGCAGACAGAAACATATATAACCACTTATAAACATATATACCCAGTTCCTCATCAGTAAACCACACCTTAGCAGATCTCTCATCTCTTAATCATCTGCAGTTCCATTATTAGCCAACTTTGCTTCAGTTCAGTTCAGCTAGCTGTAGCTGTAACATCAAACGTTTTTGAACATTCTAACAGGTTCCATCCCTCTGTAATTGGATTAGTTTTCATCCTCCTCTTTTCTCCTCTTCTAAACTGTGCAGTTCAGGGCTTGGAAGGCCTTTTCATGGTGATAAACTCTCCAGTTTTAACCTGGATGCTAGTCCTGTCTGACTCTGTCCTTTAGCTCTGCTCTGTCTCTGTCACTCACGCGCACACACACGGTACGCCAAAAAAAAAAAAAAAAAAAAAAAAAACAAAAAAACCTGACCCATGTATCACTCCAGTAAACCCCAGACAGGACTGTGCTGCTGTGTCCCAGCTTTAGTCTGTATGTTCCAGGTAGAGTGGGGACCAGAAGACCACCGGAAACCACCAGTGAGCAGACATGACAGACTGTGAAGTGTCCTATGGTGTCACCAGCTCAAACTGCTGGAGCCAAAGAAATTAATTTCATATCAATCCGACATTGACAAAGATGAAAACGAAGGGAATTGTATCCATAATATTTATACGTTTTAGTTAGTTTTGTAAGCTCACGATACAGTTTCAGTTAGTTATCGTTTTTTTTCTTTTAATTAGAGTTTTTATTTATTTCAGTTAACGAAAATGTTTTTTCAATTTTAGTTTTCATCATTTCGTTCGTTTTCGTTAACGATAATAACCTTGGAGTGTACCAGTGACAAACTTCTGTCACTGTTTGGAAGATCCGACTGATCCGACAAGAATTCTGTTGAGTTTGAGTTTAATAATGTGGAGTTTTGAATGAGTTTATGGTCCGTGCTAATGCTAACATGCTAAGTTAGCCTGTCTGCTATCCTGTGGTTAATGCCTTATTGTGTGTGTGTGCTAATGCTATCATGCTAAGTTTTAATTCTTCCACCTGTTGGTTTTGTGTGGTGGGCGGTGCCTCTGGCCTGTCGTTTAGGTGGAGGCGGGGCTAACGCTGGCCAAACTCACTGGTTGGTTGGATGACATGAAGGAGACCACGGTGTCCATCCATGTGCCCCGCTTCAAGGTGGAGGACAGTTTCAGTCTGAAGCAGAAGCTGGAGGCCATGGGACTGACAGACGTGTTCAGCGAACAGCATGCCAGCCTACCAGGTGAGGGGGCGGGGCCACGCACAGCCAGCCAATCACAGCAACACAGGATTATTAAGCAACAAAATGAACACAAATTAACAAAATAATCAACAAAATGAATGGTTTAATGGTCATTTCTTTGTGGTTTTTTATTTAATGGTCATTTCTTTGTGTTTTTTATTTAATGGTCATTTCTTTGTGGTTTTTTATTTAATGGTCATTTCTTTGTGTTTTTTATTTAATGGTCATTTCTTTGTTTTTTTATTTAATGGTCATTTCTTTGTGTTTTTTATTTAATGGTCATTTCTTTGTGTTTTTTTATTTAATGGTCATTTCTTTGTTGTTTTTTATTTAATGGTCAGTTTCTTTGTGTTTTTATTTAATGGGCATTTCTTTGTGGTTTTTTATTTAATGGTCATTTCTTGTGTTTTTATTTAATGGTCATTTCTTTGTGTTTTTTTTATTTAATGGTCATTTCTTTGTGTTTTTTTTAATTAATGGTCATTCTTGTGGTTTTTATTAATGGTCATTTCTTTGTGTTTTTTATTTAATGGTCATTTCTTGTGTTTTTTTAATTTAATGGTCATTTCTTTTTTAAGGGTCATTCTTTGCTTTTATTTAATGGTCATTTCTTTGTGTTTTTTTTATGTAATGGTCATTTCTTTGTGTTTTTTATTTACTGGTCATTTCTTTGTGTTTTTTATGTAATGGTCATTTCTTTGTGTTTTTTATTTAATGGTCATTTCTTTGTGTTTTTTATGTATGGTCATTTCTGTGTGTTTTTTATTTAATGGTCATTTCTTTGTGTTTTTTTATTTAATGGTCATTTCTTTGTGCTTTTTTATTTAATGGTCATTTCTTTGTGTTTTTTATTTAATGGTCATTTCTTTGTGGTTTTTTATTTAATGGTCATTTCTTTGTGTTTTTTTAATTTAATGGTCATTTCTTTGTTTTTTTTATTTAATGGTCATTTCTTTGTGTTTTTATTTAATGGTCATTTCTTTGTGTTTTTTATTTAATGGTCATTTCTTTGTGTTTTTTTATTTAATGGTCATTTCTTTGTGTTTTTTTATTTAATGGTCATTTCTTGTGTTTTTTTATGTAATGGTCATTTCTTTGTGTTTTTTTATGTAATGGTCATTTCTTTGTGTTTTTTTATTTAATGGTCATTTCTTTGTGTTTTTTTTATTTAATGGTCATTTCTTTGTGTTTTTTATTTAATGGTCATTTCTTTGTGTTTTTTATTTAATGGTCATTTCTTTGTGCTTTTTTATTTAATGGTCATTTCTTTGTGTTTTTTTATTTAATGGTCATTTCTTTGTGCTTTTTTATTTAATGGTCATTTCTTTGTGTTTTTTATTTAATGGTCATTTCTTTGTGTTTTTTTAATTTAATGGTCATTTCTTTGTGGTTTTTTATTTAATGGTCATTTCTTTGTGTTTTTTTAATTTAATGGTCATTTCTTTGTTTTTTTATTTAATGGTCATTTCTTTGTGTTTTTTATTTAATGGTCATTTCTTTGTGCTTTTTTATTTAATGGTCATTTCTTTGTGTTTTTTTATGTAATGGTCATTTCTTTGTGTTTTTTTATTTAATGGTCATTTCTTTGTGTTTTTTTATTTAATGGTCATTTCTTTGTGCTTTTTTATTTAATGGTCATTTCTTTGGTTTTTTTATTTAATGGTCAATTTCTTGTGTTTTTTTAATTTAATGGTCATTTCTTTGTGGTTTTTTATTTAATGGTCATTTCTTTGTGGTTTTTATTTAATGGTCATTTCTTTGTGTTTTTTTAATTTAATGGTCATTTCTTGTTTTTTTTTTTAATGGTCATTTCTTTGTGTTTTTTATTTAATGGTCATTTCTTTGTGTTTTTATTTAATGGTCATTTCTTTGTGCTTTTTTATTTAATGGTCATTTCTTTGTGTTTTTTTATTTAATGGTCATTTCTTTGTGTTTTTTATTTAATGGTCATTTCTTTGTGTTTTTTTATTTAATGGTCATTTCTTTGTGCTTTTTTATTTAATGGTCATTTCTTTGTGTTTTTTATTTAATGGTCATTTCTTTGTGCTTTTTTATTTAATGGTCATTTCTTTGTGGTTTTTTATTTAATGGTCATTTCTTTGTGTTTTTTTATTTAATGGTCATTTCTTTGTGTTTTTTTAATTTAATGGTCATTTCTTTGTTTTTTTATTTAATGGTCATTTCTTTGTGTTTTTTTATTTAATGGTCATTTCTTTGTGCTTTTTTATTTAATGGTCATTTCTTTGTGTTTTTTTTATGTAATGGTCATTTCTTTGTGTTTTTTTATTTAATGGTCATTTCTTTGTGTTTTTTTATTTAATGGTCATTTCTTTGTGTTTTTTTATGTAATGGTCATTTCTTTGTGTTTTTTTATTTAATGGTCATTTCTTTGTGTTTTTTTATTTAATGGTCATTTCTTTGTGTTTTTTATTTAATGGTCATTTCTTTGTGTTTTTTTATGTAATGGTCATTTCTTTGTGCTTTTTTATTTAATGGTCATTTCTTTGATTTTTTTATTTAATGGTCATTTCTTTGTGTTTTTTATTTAATGGTCATTTCTTTGTGGTTTTTTATTTAATGGTCATTTCTTTGTGTTTTTTATTTAATGGTCATTTCTTTGTGTTTTTTTATGTAATGGTCATTTCTTTGTGTTTTTTTATGTAATGGTCATTTCTTTGTGTTTTTTATTTAATGGTCATTTCTTTGTGTTTTTTTATGTAATGGTCATTTCTTTGTGCTTTTTTATTTAATGGTCATTTCTTTGTGTTTTTTATTTAATGGTCATTTCTTTGTGCTTTTTTATTTAATGGTCATTTCTTTGTGTTTTTTTATTTAATGGTCATTTCTTTGTGTTTTTTATTTAATGGTCATTTCTTTGTGTTTTTTTATTTAATGGTCATTTCTTTGTGCTTTTTATTTAATGGTCATTTCTTTGTGTTTTTTATTTAATGGTCATTTCTTTGTGCTTTTTTATTTAATGGTCATTTCTTTGTGTTTTTTTTATTTAATGGTCATTTCTTTGTGTTTTTTATTTAATGGTCATTTCTTTGTGTTTTTTTTATTTAATGGTCATTTCTTTGTGTTTTTTATTTAATGGTCATTTCTTTGTGTTTTTTATTTAATGGTCATTTCTTTGTGCTTTTTTATTTAATGGTCATTTCTTTGTGTTTTTTTATTTAATGGTCATTTCTTTGTGTTTTTTTATTTAATGGTCATTTCTTTGTGTTTTTTATTTAATGGTCATTTCTTTGTGTTTTTTTATTTAATGGTCATTTCTTTGTGTTTTTTTATTTAATGGTCATTTCTTTGTGCTTTTTTATTTAATGGTCATTTCTTTGTGTTTTTTATTTAATGGTCATTTCTTTGTGCTTTTTTATTTATGGTCATTTCTTTGTGTTTTTTTATTTAATGGTCATTTCTTTGTGTTTTTTATTTAATGGTCATTTCTTTGTGTTTTTTTATTTAATGGTCATTTCTTTGTGTTTTTTATGTAATGGTCATTTCTTTGTGTTTTTTTATGTAATGGTCATTTCTTTGTGCTTTTTTATTTAATGGTCATTTCTTTGTGTTTTTTATTTAATGGTCATTTCTTTGTGTTTTTTTTTTATGTAATGGTCATTTCTTTGTGCTTGTTACCTCTGCCAGGTGGTATTGTGATCGCTTTGCTTTGTGTGTTTGTTTGTTAGCAAGATAACTCAAAAAGTTATGGACAGATTTTCATGAAATTTTTAGGAAATGTTGATACTGGCACAAGGAAGAAATTATTAAATGTTGGTGGTGATTGGGGGGGGGGCACAGATCTTTCTTGGCGGAGGTCTACGCTCTCTGAGTGCTTTTCTTGTTTTATTTATTTATTTGTCATTTTTTTGTGTTTTTTTCAGGGATCCTGGAGGACGGCAGTGACACTCTGTTCATCTCCGATGCCTTTCATAAAGCCTTCTTAGAGGTGGGTGGAGTCTGATGATGTCATGTTCTGACCCGGTTTCCACTCCTCTGGTTCTGACCCGGTTCTGTTTGCAGGTGAATGAGGAGGGCAGTGAGGCGGCCGGTGCCACCGGTGTCGTGGCCATCGGACGCTCCATCAACCTGGACCGGGAAGTGTTTGTGGCCGACCGCCCGTTCCTGCTGCTGATCAGAGAGGCCACCATCAACGCACTGCTGTTCACTGGACGAGTGGCGGACCCCTGCCCCGCCCCCCAGGACTGACCCCAGCTCCAGCACCCAGGACTGACCACACCCCCAGGACCCGGGGCTGACCCCTGCCCCGCCCCCCAGGACTGACCCCTGCTCCGGCACCTAGGACTGACCACACCCCCAGGACCCAGGACTGACCCCTGCCCCGCCCCCCAGGACTGACCCCAGCTCCAGCACCCAGGACTGACCAGGACCCAGGACTGACCCCTGCCCCGCCCCCCAGGACTGACCCCTGCTCCGGCACCTAGGACTGACCACACCCCCAGGACCCAGGACTGACCCCTGCCCCGCCCCCCAGGACTGACCCCAGCTCCAGCACCCAGGACTGACCACACCCCCAGGACCCAGGACTGACCCCTGCCCCGCCCCCAGGACTGACCCCTGCTCCGGCACCTAGGACTGACCACACCCCCAGGACCCAGGACTGACCCCTGCCCCGCCCCCCAGGACTGACCCCAGCTCCCGCACCCAGGACTGACCACACCCCCAGGACCCAGGACTGACCCCTGCCCCGCCCCCCAGGACTGACCCCTGCTCCGGCACCTAGGACTGACCACACCCCCAGGACCCAGGCCTGACCCCTGCCCCGCCCCCCAGGACTGACCCCTGCCCCGCCCCCCAGGACTGACCACGCTGCAGTAGGACTGTTTAGAAGAGCACCTTCAAAGACCGACACTCATTACCCATCATGCCTTGGGCCTACAGTGCTCTGGCCCAGGTTCGTTATGTGTCCAGATAATGAGGTAAATAAAAGTTGTGATGTCACACAAACATATTCAAACTGAAGCTCAAACATCTGAAGGTCAGACGTGTGTTTTTGTTTTTGGCCGTGCTGTTTTTATTTGAACACGATTAATTCAGAGCTGAAGCCCCGCCCCCTCCAGTCAGAACCGGTTCTGTTGGGTTTATTCCATCAGCTCCACCAGGGGGAGGTCAAAGGTCACGGTAAAAACACATGTCGTCGTCTCACCTGACCCACGTCACCATGACAACCGTCACGTGTTCTTATCCAATCAGTGGGAGAATCAGATGATGATGCGTTTACAGTCACTTCAGAAATAGGATCATCCATAACGCTTTGAGTTTGTACGAAAGGTTCCGTTTTCTATAATTACATTTATTTAACACATGTAAAACAAACAAAAACAAAATTAAATCAGAGTAACGGGAAGATGTCGGTCCAAACCCAGAAGTGTTAATCAGATTAAACTATTTACATGATCAATACTAATCTGAGAACTCCTCTAATCAGATCCGGATCAGTCTTAAAGGGGTCAGTGTCCTCAGGGTCTGTCTGTAGACCCCCATCTGAACATGAAGGGGTCTGAGATGGAGCCCTGAGGGATCCCATCCTCCACTGAATCGAACACAGATTTAAGATCAATAATAATCTGAGAACGGCACCGATCACATACTGATCAGAGGATTAATGTGGACGGAAACGGGATCAATGACTGAAACGAAGTCACCTGAGACTCAGGTGAAAGGGGCGGGGCTTCAGCGGTCCACCTTAAACACTCAAACGGACATGAGGACAGTTTTAGCTCCTGTTTCCATGGGCTGATCTGGACTGAACTTCACACCCGTAGAGAAAGTTGTAAAGAAGGAGGCGTGGCTACAGTTGGACACTTAAAGTGCTTTATTTCCTTATAAGGAGATGTGACCTGTGAGTGATCTAGTGGTCATAGTGAAAGAAGCGTCTTCACATTTTTCTAAACTAATCAACCTTTGGCCTCAGCCCCCCACGCCCACCCCTGACCCTTGACCTCCACCCCCCCACCCCCACCAACATGTTTTAGCAACAAAGACATGCAACATAAAAGATCTTCACATCAAACCGTCCAGGTTTGTCGACTACATCATGTGTTAAGTACCTCTTATAAAATGTACAGTATTAAAGGTTAATTTACTAAATTCCATTTTTCTGACTCATTTCCTGCCTCGATATATTAGAATATATAATAATAATAATAATAATAATAATAATAATAATAATAATAATAATTATTATTATTATTATTATTATTATTATTACTATTATTATTAGGATATACTTTGAATCAACAGTAAAGAATAATCTCATTATAAGTGAATATATCAAAATGATTGGACTGAGAATTGGACACGTGGATTTTCAGAAAAAAAAAAAAAAAAGGTTCAAATTTGAAAAATAGGTTAAAACGGAAAGAAAAGGAAAAACTGGATGAAAATGAAGAAGAAGCTGATGAGGTGTGTCTGTTTTCACAGTTTAAGGATCAAACTGAACGAATGGAGGAAAAGTCAGACCAGGATCAAACATGTTCAGGTGGAAAACAAACGGGTTTTTCTTTTGTTAATTTGTTCTTTGAATATTTCTGTAGTTTTTCTTTCATTCATTTGTTCCCAAAATTAGCTAAAGGCTAATTGTGGGATTGTTCCATTTGCTGGATGAAGCTGGATTATGTTCTTATTGTTCATTTTGTTAATTTTCCAGTGATTTGTACGAGTAATTCCAGGTAAATGTCAGTAACGTTAGCCTGTAGAATTATCTGCTATTAATATTTATAAACATTGAAACCTTGGTTAGCTTACATGCTAATATTAATTCTGTCCCAAACTAACTCAGCTAGCACTTAGCTAATTAGTAAAATAAACCTACTGAACATTTAGTGTCTACGTAGAAGAGCCATAATCAAACTAATGTTAGCTGAGTAGCATTAGCTATGTTAGCAATCAAGCAAATGTTAGCTAATTAGTCTTTGCTCTATAGGTAACTGGGTTAATTAGGCTAATGTTAGCTGACTAACATTTGGTCCATTAGCTGTTAGCGGCTAAAGTGTGGAATGAAAAGGAACCGTTTCTAACGGTTTAATTTATACACCATAACTGAGCACAAATGTGTTAGCATGCTAATGCTAACCTGTTCAAAGATTCAATATGAACTCAAGCTAACTTGTCTGAGGTTTCGAATGTTAAACTTTACCCACCACCTTTAATCCAATCTGACTTTTCCTTTAGAATGAAGTGTGAACTGGCGGCGGCGTTTGGAACCGGCATGAAATTAAAACATGACTGATGACAAACAGAAAAGAGTGAAAAAACAAGGACCGACCGATGGCCTTCCGAGGTTTGTGGTTACTGAGGTTCACGTAGGAGTTTAGAAACTGAGCAGCAGAAGTTCACCATCTGAAACTGGACCGGTCCAACCCAGAACCAGGACCATGAATGGTCTGTCCATCAGAACCAGGACCATCGATGGTCTGAGTGAGTAAAGTCTGTTTATTCCTGGAGGTTCTGTTGGATGAACGGGTTGTGCTGGAGCTGAGCAACATGGCCGATGTCTCACCGATATGTCGGAAATTAACAATAAAATGTTTTTGCTTTGCAAGTCAAACTGAACCACAGTCGACTTTCAGAAAAAAAATAGTCCCAGAGTGAAGAATGTTTCCTGGTCCAATCTGGGTTCAGTTTCTCACCTCCAGGAAACAGACTCAGCTCCCGCCGTTGACTCCACCTGATCCTGATCCACCTGATCCTGATCCACCACAAACACAGGTTCATTCCGTCAGCGTTTCCACAGAACGTCGCCTTTGTTTTTCTGACTCTGTTTTTGCTTCTGAAGCTAGAGATGCTTTCTCACTGTTTTAGCATGCTAGCTACTGTTAGCTGACTACAGTTAGCTGACTACAGTTAGTTGACTACTGTTAGCTGACTACTGTTAGCTGACTACAGTTAGCTGACTACTGTTAGCTGACTACTGTTAGCTGACTACTGTTAGCTGACTACTGTTAGCTGACTACTGTTAGCTGTCTACTGTTAGCTGACTACAGTTAGCTGACGACAGTTAGCTGACTACAGTTAGGTGACTACAGTTAGTTGACTACTGTTAGCTGTCTACTGTTAGCTGACTACAGTTAGCTGTCTACTGTTAGCTGTCTACAGTTAGCTGACTACAGTTAGCTGACTACAGTTAGCTGACTGGATTGTCTGCTTCATAAACAGAAGGACAGTGACTTTAACAGTTTTATTGAATTGAACCTGTTAAACCAAAAACAACAGTATCTGTTTAGATCCCTGAAAGTGTGATAAATTGCTGAAGAACAGGAAGTAGCGTGTTGTTCCATGTGATGGGACAAAAGTCTGTTTTAGATCAGGCAGTGACGGGATGCCTTAGCTTAGCCTTAGCATTAGCCACATGCTAATGGCTGGTATGGTCTTAATTGTCCTGTGGAACGGGTGTCTCAGACCAGATCATCTGAGGTGCATTTACTGACAGTTGGGCATTGAAGTTTGGCTGGTTTTGGAGCTGCTGACCCGGTTCTGATTGGTCTGGACCCACAGGTGGGTTCGGTCCATGTTGCCCAGCTCAGTCCCTGCTGCTGCTGTGGTTTCCATTCAGGTGTGTTTGAATCTGAGGCGTGCACTTTGCACCGAGGTTAGCGTTAGCATTAGCGTTCTGCTACGTGGGGAAAGTAAACGTCCATTTGAGTCTGTATACCTGATAGTTCCTGGGTTAGCCTGAAGAAGGAGACGATGGCGGCGTCAGGTCGAGTCTGGCCGCCGCAGCGAGGACAGAGCCGTCGGCTTCACTTGCATAAAAAAACTGACCGTCCACTGAGAAGGACCGCCCACTGAGAGGACCGTCCACTGAAAATGACCATCCACTGAGGACCACCCACTGAGAAGGACCGTCCACTGAGACGGACCGCCCACTGAGAGGACCGCCCACTGAGAGGACCGCCCACTGAAAAGGAGATTCACAGCTGAGGAGAAAAACAGGAGCAGCCCATCCATGAGCTACCGGAGACAAAGGACACGTGTCCACCACAGCCTGGACACACGTGTCTCAGAAACATGGACATGTGTCCTATAAACCTGGAGGACTTCAAACCTGTCGGTCTGATCGTATGTGTTGGTTTTTCATCGTTCTGTTTTTATAAGAAGTTCCGTTTTCGTCTCTTTAAGTGCTCAAGTTGTTTTGGTGCCTTAAGCCCAGCGAGGCCACGCCCTCTTTCCTTTGGTTGACAGGTCATGTGACCTGCTCCCACCCTCCAGCAGGTGAACTCTGACCTGTGGAGAGTTTGAGTCCAGATTCCTGGTCTGGGTTCTACATCCATCTGGTCTGACAGGGTCCGGCTCCTCCCCCTGTCTTTACCCGATCGCTGTCGGCCAATCAGAGCCGCCGGCCATCAGCAACGTGTTACTTCTGCTGCATGTGACCGCCGTCGTCACGGTGATGTGTACGAGAGCGCTGATCTGAACCGGTCTGAGCTCAGTGTGTTTGAGGTCAGACAGAACTGTTCATTTCGTTAATTTTCCAGTGATTTGTACGAGTAATTCCAGGTAAATGTCAGTAACGTTAGCCTGTAGAATTATCTGATAGAATATTTATAGACAATGAAACCTTGGTTAGCTTACATGCTAATATTAATTCTGTCCCAAACCAACTCAGCTAGCACCTAGCTAATTAGTAAAATAAACCTACTGAATATTTTGTGTCTACGTAGAAGAACCATAATCAAACTAATTTTCGCTAAGTAGCATTAGCTACCTGAGCAATCAAGCAAATGTTAGCTAATTAGTAATTGCTCTACAGGTAATTGACTTAATTAGGCTAATGTTAGCTGACTAACATTTGGTCCATTTGCCGTTAACAGCTAAAGTGTGGAATGAAAAGGAACCGTTTCTAACGGTTTAATTTATACACCATAACTGAGCACAAATGTATTAGCATGCTAATGCTAACCTGTTCAAAGATGAAATATGAACTCAAGCTAACGTGTCAGAGGTTTCATCGGTGTCTGAGGTTTGTGTAAAAGTGAGAAAACAATTTCTACGAGTCAGTGACTGCTAATATAAGCTAGCTTGCTAATCAGGGAACTGAAGTGTGTCTGACTGAAGTGACTGATCAAACAGTTATTGATTACTGACAACAATACAAGTATGAACTGAACTGAATGAAAGAACGGCTCATTGTCTTTTTCTGATTAAATGTTGTCACATCTTCTTGGACTTTCAGGCACTTTTTTTTTCCCATTTTTGTCCAAACAGCTGATCTAAATAGTACCTGTGCTGACCTCATCCCTACTCCTGCTGTGATTGGTTCATTTTGGCGTCACTCTCGTTCACAGGCGTGTCAGTCAAATGCAGCAGATGGAAGGCATCGCCAACGGTGACGGACGGTGCCAACTTGGTGGTGACTCCGCCTCCTTGTACACGAAGCATCTGTCATCAATCACACACATTGTCAGAGCAAAAAACAAACAAGAAAGTCCCCCCCCCCCCCCCTGCAAAAAAAACCCCAAAAAAAACAGAAACTCATGCTTGTTTATAAAAGTATCTGAGAAGACTGGATCTGTGGAGTGGGTGCCACGCCCCCTGGGGGGTGGAGTGGGTGCCACGCCCTCTGGGGCTAGAGTGGGCGCCATGCCCCCTGGGGGTGGAGCTGTGCAGTGCAGTGCAGCAGCTGTATTGCGTAGTGATGAGAGGTAACTGAGCTGTAGCTTATCTGAGGTGGACACTGTCTGCTGTCCATCTGTCCACCTATCCGTCTGTCCACCTGTCCTTTCTGTCCTTCTGTCCACAGGCTGCCAGATGCCCGTTCTACTGCCACATAAACCAAACCTGCGTCCCAGACGTGGGTTCGAGGTTAAAAATCTAAGCGTCCACTGTGACCGAAGTTGGACTCATATGTCCCGCCCATATGTCCCTCCCATATTCTTATATGTCCCACCCATATTCTCATATGTCCCACCCATATTCTCATATATCCCTCCCATATTCTCATACGTCCTGCCCATACATCCCTCCCATATTCTCATATGTCCCGCCCATATATCCCTCTCATATTCTCCTATGTCCTGCCCATATTCTCATATGTCCAACCCATTTGTCCCTCCCATATTCTCATATGTCCCTCCCATATTCTCATATGTCCCACCCATATTCTCATATATCCCTCCCATATTCTCATACGTCCTGCCCATACATCCCTCCCATATTCTCATATGTCCCGCCCATATATCCCTCTCATATTCTCATATGTCCTGCCCATATTCTCATATGTCCCGCCCATATGTCCCTCCCATATTCTCATATGTCCTGCCCATATTCTCATATGTCCCGCCCATATGTCCCTCCCATATTCTCATATATCCCTCCCATATGTCCCTCCCATATTCTCATATATCCCTCCCATATGTCCCTCCCATATGTCCCGTCCATATGTCCCTCCCATATTCTCATATGTCCTGCCCATATGTCCCTCTCATATTCTCATATATCCCTCCCATATGTCCCGTCCATATGTCCCTCCCATATTCTCATATATCCCTCCCATATGTCCCTCCCATATTCTCATATATCCCTCCCATATGTCCCTCCCATATGTCCCTCCCATATTCTCATATGTCCTGCCCATATGTCCCTCTCATATTCTCATATATCCCTCCCATATGTCCCATCCATATGTCCCTCCCATATTCTCATATGTCCTGCCCATATGTCCCTCTCATATTCTCATATATCCCTCCCATATGTCCCGCCCATATGTCCCTGCTGTGGTCTCTGTCCAAACAGACTAAACGTGTCCTAAACTGTGTCAGGGTTAAAGTTAACCCTATGTCAAACTTCTGGATCTAAACCACAAACAGAACGTCTGTTCCCTTTAAACCCCCCCCCCCCCGCTAAATAAACTCTCAGACTGTGTTAAAGTTCTGATCTTATGGTTTACGTCAGATTGTGTTTGTGTCCTCGTGTGTTTGTCGTCCATCTGAACCGAGTGTTTGTTCCAATCAAAGCTGAAAATGAGCCCAAACTTTGGTCACAGCGGCTCTGAACTGTAACAGTCGTCATTTCCTCCTTCATTTTGTGCAACTAATCGTCTAATTAACGCCGTGGTGGCACTTAACGAGCGTCCGCCGGGGTGGGAGCGAGCGGACGCCTCTGGATTGTCTGAAGGCAAAAGTTCAACTGGCACTGAGTATTTTGGCAAAAATTTCAGACGGACGGATGGACCGTAGACGCTGTAATACCTGTAAATATAAAGGTGTGTAACTGAAGTGGGCGGAGCTGAAGGCGGAGCCCTGCGGTGCGTATGAGGTTGGAGTGTGTGTGTGGCCTTTCTTCATTTAGCTTAATCTGTCCGTTTGGTTCGTGAAGGTAGATGCGGTTTAAAGCGGAAACAAATCTCAGTTCAGACTCTGAGGCATCGCAGCAGGTCCCCCCCCCCCCCCTCCAGGCCCTCCCCCTCTACCCCCCCACCCATCAGTCGGGTCCTGTCGTGGACACCGAGGCCTGCGGACCCTCGCCGTACTGGCCACCGCCCCCACCCTCGGGCTCCTCCTGGCTGGGGGAGGCCTCATCGCTGGGCCCCCCCCTGGACGTGACGGAGGCGGTGGTGGTCTCGGGGGAGGCGCTGTGGGCCTCCTGCGGCGCGCAGCCCGGGTGGTTTTTGCGGAAGTGCTGGTTGAGGATGGCCTGGAAGGGGAAGCTCTTCCCGCAGACGTGGCAGTGGAAGGGCTTGTTGCCCGTGTGCTTGCGGATGTGGTACTCCAGCTGGTCTTTGCGGGTGTACTTCTTCCCGCAGATGCGGCAGACAAACGGCGTGATGCCCATGTGCAGACGCATGTGGCGGTCCAGGCTGCCCTTCTGGTTGAACGACTTGCAGCAGTAGATGCAGGTGAGGCGGGGGTTGTAGCGGTACCAGCGGTCGCCCACCTGCTCCCTCAGGTAGTCCTCGTAACCGCCCATATCGAAGGCCGCGTGCTCCTCCCCCTGGACACGAAACAGGAAGTACGGTATTCAACAGGAAGTACTGTGTTCACACACCACACCAGACGTCTACAGACAGAACAGTCATCTGGGGGTGTACTGAGCATGCTCAGACGTCTACAGACAGAACAGTCATCTGGGGGTGTACTGAGCATGCTCAGACGTCTACAGACACAACAGTCATCTGGGGGTGTACTGAGCATGCTCAGACGTCTACAGACAGAACAGTCATCTGGGGGTGTACTGAGCATGCTCAGACGTCTACAGACACAACAGTCATCTGGGGGTGTACTGAGCATGCTCAGACGTCTACAGACAGAACAGTCATCTGGGGTGTACTGAGCATGCTCAGACGTCTACAGACACAACAGTCATCTGGGGGTGTACTGAGCATGCTCAGACGTCTACAGACAGAACAGTCATCTGGGGGTGTACTGAGCATGCTCAGACGTCTACAGACACAACAGTCATCTGGGGGTGTACTGAGCATGCTCAGACGTCTACAGACAGAACAGTCATCTGGGGGTGTACTGAGCATGCTCAGACGTCTACAGACACAACAGTCATCTGGGGGTGTACTGAGCATGCTCAGACGTCTACAGACAGAACACAGTCTATCATCAGCACGTTGTGAAAGCTTCTGTTATTTAGGAAACGGTTGAATGTCTCTGAATATTTAAATAAATCATACATTCAGAACGTTCACCACAGGCACGTCAGGGGTTAAAGGTCAAACATGAGCTGAAGACCAGAACAGGAAGTCTGAGTCACTACGGACGGACGGACGGACTACCAAAGGACTCTGATACTGGACTGATGGGACTAGTTGGATCTGTGATGTTCTACTGTGGGTTCAGATCAGACCAGTGGACTGGACTGGTCTGATCTATGCGGGTCTGGTCTATGCTGGTCTGGTCTGTGCTGGTCTGGTCTATGGTGGTCTGGTCCGGTTTCCTGTTGTTGTACAGTACCGCCGTCATTCTCATATCCTCAGTAGGGGTCAAAGGTCATGTGTACCTGGGTCAAAGGTCATGTGTACCTGGGAGCTGGGCTGTCTCAGCTCGTCCACTCGGCTCGGAGATTCACTCTTCGCTCTCTGACGATCGGAGAGGACGACCACACTGCCAGTAGGACTGAACCTGAAACAGACCGGCACCTTTAACCCTTAAAGACCCAAATGTCCACCTTTAATGTCCACCCTAAACGTCCACCTTTAACCCTTACCTGTCTGTCTCGCTGAAGCTGCTGGACGGTTGGATGCTCCGCCCCCCTAAGGCTCCTCCAACCGGCGCCGTCACCAGCGTGCTGCGTCCTGACGTGTCAATCATGACGGTGGTCCCCTCCTCTGCCCCACCCTCGTCCTGGTGCTCCGCCCCCGTCCACTCGTCCATCCTCTCTGTCTTGATGCGGACTCCGTCCACCAGACCCCCCCCCTCCTCGGCGCTGCCGGTCCGTTCCGGTTCGCTGCTGGTCTCCACGTACCACTGCCCGGCCCGGTTGATCCTCAGGACAGGCTCTTTGGTCCTGGCGGCGCCGGGCCCCTCCGTCCCGCCGTGCTCCGCGGGGGGGGGGGCTGAGGGGCTCCTCTGTGGGGCTGAGGGCTTCGCGGGCCTCGCCGCCCCCACCCCCCCGCGGGCCCAGGATGCGCAGGCCGCCGTGGTGAGCCCCTCCTCCTCGTACGGCGGCCTCCAGGGTGCGTCCGGTCCTGGTCCCGCGGGCCTCGTGGTCCCGGGGGTCCGGCTCGTGCGGGTCCGGGTCCGGGTCCAGGTCCGCCAGGCTGATCTTCAGGTGGATGCCCTCCAGGATCTGCGTGCAGCGGTCGATGATGTGCTGCATCTGCAGGAAGCTGGCGGCCGTCAGGTAGGAGATGATGTCCGCCAGCTGCAGGACCAGGCGGCCGGTGTAGCAGAAGGACAGCAGCTGCTCGAACACGCACGGGTTCCGGATCACCGTCAGGGACACCGTGCTCATCTGGGACAGGGACATGTGGTCCCGGAAGTACGGAGAGCTGGCGGCCAGGACCACCTTATGGGCCCGGAAACTGTGACCCTGAACGTTGACCACGATGTCGCACAGACGGCCCTGGACACGCAACTGGTTCAGATGAGACAGAACCGAGTTGGAGAAGTCTGGGATGTCCAACTGGATGGAGTCTGAACGCTCCATGACTGGAAGGGGGGACGGGGGGGGGGGGGGTGTCGGGGGGGACAAAGAAAGCTTCAGTATTCTGATAAATGCTTTAGTTCAACAGAACCTAAAACCAACAGCAGGAACCACAAATAACAGAACAACCATCTGTTTTAATCACTATATATATATATATATATATATATATATATATATATATATATATATATATATATATGTGGTACCTGGTACCAGTTTTTTGTAATCTGGTACCTGGTACCAGTTTTTTGTAATCTGGTACCTGGTGCTAGTTTTTTTGTAATCTGGTACCTGGTACCAGTTTTTTGTAATCTGGTACCTGGTACTAGTTTTTTTGTAATCTGGTACTAGTTTTTTTGTAATCTGGTACCTGGTACCAGTTTTTTGTAATCTGGTACCTGGTACTAGTTTTTTGTAATCTGCTACCTGGTACTAGTTTTTTTGTAATCTGGTACCTGGTACTAGTTTTTTTGTAATCTGGTACCTGGTACTAGTTTTTTTGTAATCTGGTACCTGGTACCAGTTTTTTGTAATCTGGTACCTGGTACTAGTTTTTTGTTATCTGGTACCTGGTACTAGTTTTTTGTAATCTGGTACCTGGTACTAGTTTTTTTTGTAATCTGGTACCTGGTACTAGTTTTTTTGTAATCTGGTACCTGGTACTAGTTTTTTGGTACCACCTCTTCTGAGGTTCCAGTCGATACTAAACTGTGACATATAACAGTGCAGACCGCTGATTGGTCAGACAGTTTTCTGTGCCCCGCCCTTTTCCAGTCCATCTGTGGCTCCATGAATCCACATGAGAACAGATGAACTAGACCAGGGTCGGTCCAGATTCAGTCTGTGGTGGAAGATGGAAACATTCAGACCAGACAACAGGCAACGAGTGAGTTTATCAGCAACTGTGAACAGACAACACTGAACTAAGGCACCGCATCGCTATGACGACCAGATACTGGAAAGTCTGGAGTATCCTGGAATGGAAACGGTCTGAGGGAATACTGAGCCGAGCCGGTTCCATGTAGTGGAACGGTGGCAAGTCTCTCCAACGTGTCCTAGGTCTTCCCTGAGGAATGAATATGTGTATATATATATATATATATATATATATATATATATATATATATATATATATATATATATATATACCAGTGGTGTTTGTGTCAGACTGCAGTGGAAGCTCCTCTTCTCCTAAAATGACTCCCATTAAATGCTCAAATCTGTTCAGTTGTTTTCATTTCATTGACTCCAAATGTGTTGGAACCCGTTCATCTCTCAGACCAGTTGGTTCAGAATCAGTCTGATCCCAGATCAGTGGACTGGCTGTTGTTCACTTCTCCTCCATCTCTGCTCAGTGCATGTGTCCACAGACTGTGTCCGTCTGTGGGCTTCAGTGGGACTGAGTGGAACTGGTTTAAACTGACTCTAAACTGGACGCTAATTGGATAAATGCCACCATGTTGTCCCGCCCCCGGATGCCAGGCATCTCTGGGAGTGAATGGAGCTGTGGGCGGAGCTCGGCCGGGCCGGACGCCAGAATCCCACGTGCTGATTGGAGGATCAGTGGAAAGGCTGAACCCCGTTTGACTGACAGCTGTTTTCAGATCTGCTCCTTCACTGACAGTTCAGTTTAATACCGTCACACATTCTGCTGTGGAATCACACAAACCACTACCAAAGTACTGGTTCATTTCTTGCACTGTAAATAAAACACACTCATTGGACTTCCTTGTTTCAGTTTAACATAGTTTCAACGTTTTCTTGTTTCAGTTCCATAATTTCATCATTTCTTGTTCAGTTTAATCTGGTTTTGTAGATAGTTAAATCAGTCAGACTGTCGGCTCGGTGGCAGTGAAAGGAGCATCTGTAGTTTAAAAAGGCTGAAGTCTGACACCCACAATGCACTGGGCCAAGGCCGTCTGAGCAGACCAGCTCTGCTGGACATTCAGAGGACACTGGTCCAGTCCTGGAAAAGACGCCTACTGGTACGATAAGGACACTGAGCATTTTATTAAACAGGAACGGAGGGACCAACGTATGTTTAAAGAACTGGACAGTTTTTTTTTTATGTAAGTCGACAATGAGCTTCAACTGTCTGAAAGACGAACAGCCGCCACTGAGATATATGTATATATATATATATATATATATATATATATATATATATATAGATAGATAGATAGATAGATAGATAGATAGATAGATAGATATAGATATAGATATTCACACACACACATGTGTTTTGTTTCTTGTACAAACTGTAAAAACTCAACAGTTTTTTTGTTTTGTTTTTTTTTCTTGAATCAGATAATCATGTCAAAGGTCAAACTGGACCGGAGCAGACCGGTGGGACCCCCTGGTCCTGCTCGTTGACACTTTCTATCTGTCCCATGCAGACTGTGTGAGGCTCCGTGTGTGTTTGTTAGTTTTCTGCAGTGGCTCTGGGAGCCCAGCACACACACACACACACACACACACACACACACACACACACACACACACACACACACGTGTCCTGTCATCTGGTTCTGATGGTGCATTTATTGGAGGAACCGGAACACACCTGGACTGGACCCAACCGGACCCGGACCCGCATCCACAGGGACCAGCTCCAAGTCTCGCGATATAAAACTGTCCTGACACCGACAGGGTCTGGTCTGGCCCAGCCCGGATCTACACGGACCCCCCACACCTACTAGAACACCTGCGGTACCCGGACCTGGACCCGGCTCCGCCCAGGAGGACCAGGTGGACCCAGGTGTGCAGCCGGACTCACCTAAAGTGGGGCGGACTGGTCTGGTCTGGGTTCGAATGGAGACCCGCACCTACATGAGCGGGGCAGGATCCGACGGCTGGTCCCGGCCCGGCCCGGCTCGGCTCGGCTCGGCCTGGCTGGTCCCGGCTCGGTCCGGCTCGGCCCGGCAGGCTGCAGTTCCACCCGCTCCTCCGGTGCTCGGCTCCTCCCGGGGCTCCGGCGCCTTCAAGGTCGGGTCCGCGCGTCGGGGCTCTGGTTCCGGGGGGTCAGGGGCCGCTGCTCCGCCATTCCGCCGCTCTTGGACTCGGTTCGGTTCGGTGTCGGTTCAGTGTCCGCCGCCGACACCGGAGCCGCTTCTCATCTTCCTTTTTCACGGCAGAAGGGCCGAGGCTGCAGGAAGGAAGGAAGCAAGGAAGAAAACGCGCGGGGCACGATGGGAAATGGAGTTCCTGTCACACAGGCTGCCCATGTAAACGGTACAGCTAAAAACTACATGTCCCATCATGCACCTGTTCACAGAGGGGTTAGCATGGCACCAGGAGTTTGGCAAAGTTCACACACTACAAATACACACATGAACAAATATATATATATATATATATATATATATATATGAACAAAACACAAACATGACGAAACTAAACACAGGCATGTAAAAAAAAGTATAAAACAGCACAAATGTTTACTGAGTTGAAAATAATTAAGTTCAGTTCAAAAATAAAGTCAAACTTTTATCTGATTTAAAATAAAAACTTGAATTAAACTGATTTGTTTCATTTTATTTCAAATGATTAATTCTATTAGTTTAAAGAATAGAATAAATACAACAGGTTTTTACAGGTTATATAAATACAACAGGTTTTTACAGGTTATATAAATACAACAGGTTTATACAGGTTATATAAATACAACAGGTTTATACAGGTTATGTAAATACAACAGGTTTTTACAGGTTATATAAATACAACAGTTTTATACAGGTTATATAAATACAACAGGTTTTTACAGGTTATATAAATACAACAGGTTTTTACAGGTTATATAAATAAAACAGGTTCATAAAGGTTATATAAATACAACCGGTTTATACAGGTTATATAAATACAACAAGTTTATACATGCTATATAAATACAAAAGGTTTTTACAGGTTATATAAATACAACAGGTGTATATAAAGGTTATATAAATACAAAAGGTTTATACAGGTTATATAAATACAACAGGTTTATACAGGTTATATAAATAAAAAAGGTTTATACAGTTTATATAAATACAACAGGTTTATGCAGGTTATATAAATACAACAGGTTGATACCGGTTATATAACTACAACAGGTTTAAAAAGGTTATATTAAAAAAAAGGTTTATACAGGTTATATAAATACAACAGGTTTATAAAGGTTATATAAATAAAACTGGTTTATACGGGTTATATAAATAATAAAGGTTTATAAAGGTTATATAAATACAACAGATTTAAACAGGTTATATAAATACAACAGGTATAAAAAGGTTATAAAAATACAAAAGGTTTATACAGGTTATATAAATACAAAAGGTTTATAAAGATTATATAAATACAACAGGTTTATACAAGTTATATAAATACAACAGGTTTTTACAGGTTATATAAATATAAAAGGGTTTATACAGGTTATATAAATACAACAGGTTTATAAAGGTTATATAAATACAAAAGATTTATACAAGTTATATAGATACAAAAGGTTGATAAAGGTTATATAAATACAACAGATTTTTATAGGTTATATAAATACAACAGGTTTAAAAAGATTATATAAATACAACAGGTTTATAAAGGTTAAATAAATAAAACAGCTTTATACAGGTTATATAAATACAACAGGTTCATACAGGTTATATCAATACAAAAGGTTCATACAGGTTATATAAATACAACAGGTTTATAAAGGTTATATAAATACGACAGGTTTATACAAGTTATATAAATACAAAAGGTTTAAACAGGCGTATATAAATACAACAGGTTTATACAGGTTATATAAATACAACAGGTTTTTACAGGTTATATAAATACAACAGGTTTGTACAGGTTATATAAATACAACAGGTTTATACAGGTTATATGAATACAACCGGTTTATACAGGTTATATAAATACAACAGGTTTTTAAAGGTTATATAAATACAACAGGTTTGTACAGGTTATATAAATACAACAGGTTTATAAAGGTTATATAAATACAACAGATTTATACAGGTTATATAAATACAAAAGGTTGATAAAGGTTATATAAATACAACAGATTTTTATAGGTTATATAAATACAACAGGTTTAAAAAGATTATATAAATACAAAGGGTTCATACAGGTTATATCAATACAAAAGGTTCATACAGGTTATATAAATACAACAGGTTTATAAAGGTTATATAAATACGACAGGTTTATACAAGTTATATAAATACAAAAGGTTTAAACAGGCGTATATAAATACAACAGGTTTATACAGGTTATATAAATACAACAGGTTTTTACAGGTTATATAAATACAACAGGTTTTACAGGTTATATAAATACAAAAGGTTTATACAGGTTATATGAATACAACCGGTTTATACAGGTTATATAAATACAACAGGTTTTTAAAGGTTATATAAATACAACAGGTTTGTGCAGGTTATATAAATACAACAGGTTTATAAAGGTTATATAAATACAACAGATTTATACAGGTTATGTAAATACAAAAGGTTGATAAAGGTTATATAAATACAACAGATTTTTATAGGTTATATAAATACAACAGGTTTAAAAAGATTATATAAATACAAAAGGTTCATACAGGTTATATCAATACAAAAGGTTCATACAGGTTATATAAATACAACAGGTTTATAAAGGTTATATAAATACGACAGGTTTATACAAGTTATATAAATACAAAAGGTTTAAACAGGCGTATATAAATACAACAGGTTTATACAAGTTATATAAATACAAAAGGTTTTTACAAGTTATATAAATACAACAGGTTTTTACAGGTTATATAAATACAACAGGTTTGTACAGGTTATATAAATACAACCGGTTTATACAGGTTATATAAATGCAAAAGGTTTTTACAGGTTATATAAATACAACAGGTTTATACAGGTTATATAAATACAACAGGTTTTTACAGGTTATATAAATACAACCAGTTTATACAGGTTATATAAATACAACAGGTTTATACAGGCGTATATAAATACAACAGGTTTATACAGGTTATATAAATACAACAGGTTTATACAGGTTATATAAATACAAAACGGTTTATACAGGCGTATATAAATACAACAGGTTTTTACAGGCGTATATAAATACGACAGGTTTATACAGGTAATATAAATAGTAAAGGTTTATACAAGTTATATAAATACAGCAGGTTCATACAGGCATATATAAATACAACAGGTTCATACAGGCAAATATAAATACAACAGGTTCATACAGGTGTATATAAATACAAAAGGTGTATAAAGGTTATATACATACAACAGGTTTATACAGGTTATATAAATATAACTGGATTTTAAAGGCATATGTAAATAAAACATGTTTTTACAGGTGAATATAAATACGAAAGGTTTATACAGGTTATATAAATACAACAGGTTTATACGGGCGTATATAAATACAACAGGTTTATACAGGTGTATATAAATACGACAGGTTTATACAAGTTATATAAATACAAAAGGTTTAAACAGGTGTATATAAATACAACAGGTTTTTACAGGTTATATAAATACAACCGGTTTATACAGGGTATATAAATACAACAGGTTTTTACAAGTTATATAAATACAAAAGATTTATACAAGTTATATGAATACAACAGGTTTTTACAGGTTATATAAATACAACAGGTTCATAAAGGTTATATAAATACAACCGGTTTATACAGGTTATATAAATACAACAAGTTTATACATGCTATATAAATACAAAAGGTTTTTACAGGTTATATAAATACAACAGGTGTATATAAAGGTTATATAAATACAAAAGGTTTATACAGGTTATATAAATACAACAGGTTTATACAGGTTATATAAATAAAAAAGGTTTATACAGTTTATATAAATACAACAGGTTTATGCAGGTTATATAAATACAACAGGTTGATACCGGTTATATAACTACAACAGGTTTAAAAAGGTTATATTAAAAAAAAGGTTTATACAGGTTATATAAATACAACAGGTTTATAAAGGTTATATAAATAAAACTGGTTTATACGGGTTATATAAATAATAAAGGTTTATACAGGTTATATAAATACAACAGATTTAAACAGGTTATATAAATACAACAGGTATAAAAAGGTTATAAAAATACAAAAGGTTTATACAGGTTATATAAATAATAAAGGTTTATAAAGATTATATAAATACAACAGGTTTATACAAGTTATATAAATACAACAGGTTTTTACAGGTTATATAAATATAAAAGGGTTTATACAGGTTATATAAATACAACAGGTTTATAAAGGTTATATAAATACAAAAGATTTATACAAGTTATATAAATACAAAAGGTTGATAAAGGTTATATAAATACAACAGATTTTTATAGGTTATATAAATACAACAGGTTTAAAAAGATTATATAAATACAACAGGTTGATAAAGGTTAAATAAATAAAACAGCTTTATACAGGTTATATAAATACAACAGGTTCATACAGGTTATATAAATACAACAGGTTTATAAAGGTTATATAAATACGACAGGTTTATACAAGTTATATACATACAAAAGGTTTAAACAGGATTATATAAATACAACAGGTTTATACAGGTTATATAAATACAACAGGTTTTTAAAGGTTATATAAATACAACAGGTTTTACAGGTTATATAAATACAACAGGTTTATACAGGTTATATGAATACAACCGGTTTATACAGGTTATATAAATAAAACAGGTGTTTAAAGGTTATATAAATACAACAGGTTTGTACAGGTTATATAAATACAACAGGTTTATAAAGGTTATATAAATACAACAGATTTATACAGGTTATATAAATACAAAAGGTTGATAAAGGTTATATAAATACAACAGATTTTTATAGGTTATATAAATACAACAGGTTTAAAAAGATTATATAAATACAAAAGGTTCATACAGGTTATATCAATACAAAAGGTTCATACAGGTTATATAAATACAACAGGTTTATAAAGGTTATATAAATACGACAGGTTTATACAAGTTATATAAATACAAAAGGTTTAAACAGGCGTATATAAATACAACAGGTTTATACAAGTTATATAAATACAAAAGGTTTTTACAAGTTATATAAATACAACAGGTTTTTACAGGTTATATAAATACAACAGGTTTGTACAGGTTATATAAATACAACCGGTTTATACAGGTTATATAAATACAAAAGGTTTTTACAGGTTATATAAATACAACAGGTTTATACAGGTTAT
The DNA here is from genome assembly GCF_902148855.1 of Sphaeramia orbicularis. Classification (NCBI taxonomy): domain Eukaryota; kingdom Metazoa; phylum Chordata; class Actinopteri; order Kurtiformes; family Apogonidae; genus Sphaeramia; species Sphaeramia orbicularis. The sequence continues at coordinate 499,805 of NW_021941470.1, read as the reverse complement.
ATAAATACAACAGGTTTTTACAGGTTTTATAAATACAACCAGTTTATACAGGTTATATAAATACAACAGGTTTATACAGGCGTATATAAATACAACAGGTTTATACAGGTTATATAAATACAAAACGGTTTATACAGGCGTATATAAATACAACAGGTTTTTACAGGCGTATATAAATACGACAGGTTTATACAGGTAATATAAATAGTAAAGGTTTATACAAGTTATATAAATACAGCAGGTTCATACAGGCATATATAAATACAACAGGTTCATACAGGCAAATATAAATACAACAGGTTCATACAGGTGTATATAAATACAAAAGGTGTATAAAGGTTATATACATACAACAGGTTTATACAGGTTATATAAATACAACTGGATTTTACAGGCATATGTAAATAAAACATGTTTTTACAGGTGAATATAAATACGAAAGGTTTATACAGGTTATATAAATACAACAGGTTTATACGGGCGTATATAAATACAACAGGTTTATACAGGTGTATATAAATACGACAGGTTTATACAAGTTATATAAATACAAAAGGTTTAAACAGGCGTATATAAATACAACAGGTTTTTACAGGTTATATAAATACAACCGGTTTATACAGGGTATATAAATACAACAGGTTTTTACAAGTTATATAAATACAAAAGATTTATACAAGTTATATGAATACAACAGGTTTTTACAGGTTATATAAATACAACAGGTTCATAAAGGTTATATAAATACAACCAGTTTATACAGGTTATATAAATACAACAAGTTTATACATGCTATATAAATACAAAAGGTTTTTACAGGTTATATAAATACAACAGGTGTATATAAAGGTTATATAAATACAAAAGGTTTATACAGGTTATATAAATACAACAGGTTTATACAGGTTATATAAATAAAAAAGGTTTATACAGTTTATATAAATACAACAGGTTTATGCAGGTTATATAAATACAACAGGTTGATACCGGTTATATAACTACAACAGGTTTAAAAAGGTTATATTAAAAAAAAGGTTTATACAGGTTATATAAATACAACAGGTTTATAAAGGTTATATAAATAAAACTGGTTTATACGGGTTATATAAATAATAAAGGTTTATACAGGTTATATAAATACAACAGATTTAAACAGGTTATATAAATAAAACAGGTATAAAAAGGTTATAAAAATACAAAAGGTTTATACAGGTTATATAAATACAAAAGGTTTATAAAGATTGTATAAATACAACAGGTTTATACAAGTTATATAAATACAACAGGTTTTTACAGGTTATATAAATATAAAACGGTTTATACAGGTTATATAAATACAACAGGTTTATAAAGGTTATATAAATACAAAAGATTTATACAAGTTATATAAATACAAAAGGTTGATAAAGGTTATATAAATACAACAGATTTTTATAGGTTATATAAATACAACAGGTTTAAAAAGATTATATAAACACAACAGGTTGATAAAGGTTAAATAAATAAAACAGCTTTATACAGGTTATATAAATACAACAGGTTCATACAGGTTATATCAATACAAAAGGTTCATACAGGTTATATAAATACAACAGGTTTATAAAGGTTATATAAATACGACAGGTTTATACAAGTTATATAAATACAAAAGGTTTAAACAGGCGTATATAAATACAACAGGTTTATACAGGTTATATAAATACAACAGGTTTTTACAGGTTATATAAATACAACAGGTTTTACAGGTTATATAAATACAACAGGTTTATACAGGTTATATGAATACAACCGGTTTATACAGGTTATATAAATACAACAGGTTTTTAAAGGTTATATAAATACAACAGGTTTGTACAGGTTATATAAATACAACAGGTTTTTAAAGGTTATATAAATACAACAGATTTATACAGGTTATATAAATACAAAAGGTTGATAAAGGTTATATAAATACAACAGATTTTTATAGGTTATATAAATACAACAGGTTTAAAAAGATTATATAAATACAAAAGGTTCATACAGGTTATATCAATACAAAAGGTTCATACAGGTTATATAAATACAACAGGTTTATAAAGGTTATATAAATACGACAGGTTTATACAAGTTATATAAATACAAAAGGTTTAAACAGGCGTATATAAATACAACAGGTTTATACAAGTTATATAAATACAAAAGGTTTTTACAAGTTATATAAATACAACAGGTTTTTACAGGTTATATAAATACAACAGGTTTGTACAGGTTATATAAATACAACCGGTTTATACAGGTTATATAAATACAAAAGGTTTTTACAGGTTATATAAATACAACAGGTTTATACAGGTTATATAAATACAACAGGTTTTTACAGGTTATATAAATACAACCAGTTTATACAGGTTATATAAATACAACAGGTTTATACAGGTTATATAAATACAGAAGGTTTATACATGTTATGTGAATACAACCGGATTTTACAGGTTATATAAATACAACAGGTTTATAAAGGTTATATACATAGAACAGGTTTATACAGGTTATATAAATACAACAGGTTTATACAGGTTATATACATACAACAGGTTTATACAATTTATATAAATACAACAGGTTTATACAGGTTATATAAATACAACAGGTTGATTCAGGTTATATAAATACAACAGGTTTAAAAAAGTTATATAAAAAAACAGGTTTATACAGGTTATATAAATTCAACAGGTTTATAAAGGTTATATAGATAAAACTGGTTTATACAGGTTATATAAATAAAACAGGTTCATACAGGTTATATATATACAAATGATTTAAACAGGTTATATAAATACAACAGGTTTAAACGGGTTATAAAAATATAAAAGGTTTAAACAGGTTATATAAATACAACAGGTTTATAATGGTTATGTAAATACAAAAGGTTTATACAGGTTATATAAATACAACAGGTTTATAAAGGTTATATAAATAAAAAAGGTTTATACAGGTCATATAAATAAAATAGGTTTATATAGGTTATATAAATACAACAGGTGTATACAGGTTATATAAATACAACAGGTATATACAGGTGATATGAATTAAACAGGTTTATAAAGGTTATATAAATACAAGAGGTTTATACAGGTTATATAAATACAACAGGTTTATACAGGCGTATATAAATAAAAAGAGTTTATACGGGTTATATAAATAAAAAGGTTTATACAGGTTATATAAATACAACAGGTTCATACAGGTTATATAAATACATAAGGTTGATAAAGTTTATATAAATACAACAGGTTTATACGTGTTATATAAATGCAAAAGGTTTATACAGGTTATATAAAAAAACAAGTTTGTACAGGTTATATAAATACCACAGGTTTTTACAGATTATATAAATACAACCGGTTTATACAGGTTATATAAATACAAAAGGTTTTTACAGGTTATATAGATACAAAAGGTTCATACAGGTTATATAAATACAACAGGTTTATAAAGCTCATATAATTAATACAGGTTTATACAAGTCATATAAATACAACAGGTTTTTACAGGTTATATAAATACAACCGGTTTATACAGGATATGTAAATAAAACAGGTTTATACAGGTTATATAAATACAAAGGGTTTATACAGGTTATATAAATACAAAAGGTTTATAAAGGTTATATAATTACGAAAGGTTTATAAAGGGTTATATAAATACAACAGGTTTATACAGGCGTATATAAATACAACAGGTTTATACAGGTTATATAAATACAACAGGTTTATACAGGTTATATAAATACAAGAGGTTTATACAGGTTACATAAATACAACAGGTTTATACAGGCGTATATAAATACAACAGGTTTATACAGGTTATATAAATAGTACAGGTTTATAGAAGTTATATAAATACAGCAGGTTCATACAGGTGTATATAAATACAACAGGTACATACAGGTGTATATAAGTACAACAGATTCATACAGGCGTATATAAATACAACAGGTTAATACAGGTGTATATAAATACAAAAGGTGTATAAAGGTTATATAAATACAACAGGTTTATACAGGTTATAGTAATACAACTGGATTATACAGGCATATATAAATAAAACAAGTTTTTACAGGTGAATATAAATACGAAAGGTTTATACAGGTTATATAAACACAATAGGTGTATATAAAGGTTATATAAATACAAAAGGTTTATACAGGTTATATAAATACAACAGGTTTATACAGGTTATATAAATACAACAGGTTTATACAGAGTATATAAATAAAACAGATTTATACAGGCGTATATAAATATTACAGGTTTATACTGGTGTATATAAATACGACAGGTTTTTACAGGTTATATAAATACAACTGGTTTATAAAGGTTCTATAAATACAACAGGTTTATACATGTTATATAAATAAAACAGGTTTTTACAGGTTATATAAATACAATAGTTGTATATAAAGGTTATATAAATACAAAAGGTTTATACAGGTTATATAAATACAACAGGTTTATACAGGTTATATAAATACAACAGGTTTATATAGTTTATATAAATACAAAAGGTTTATACATGTTATATAAATACAACAGGTTGATACCGGTTATATAAGTACAACAGGTTTAAAAAGGTTATGTAAAAACAAAAGGTTTATACAGGTTATATAAATACAACAAGTTTATAAAGGTTGTATAAATAAAACTGGTTTATACAGTTATATAAATAAAACAGGTTTATACAGGTTATATAAATACAACAGATTTAAACAGGTTATATAAATACAACAGGTTTAAACAGGTTATAAAAATACAAAAGGTTTAGACAGGTTATATAAATACAACAGGTTTATACAGGCGTATATAAATACAACAGGTTTATACAGGTTATATAAATACAACAGGTTTATACAGGTTATATAAATACTAAACGGTTTATACAGGCGTATATAAATACAACAGGTTTTTACAGGCGTATATAAATACGACAGGTTTATACAGGTAATATAAATAGTACAGGTTTATACAAGTTATATAAATACAGCAGGTTCATACAGGCATATATAAATACAACAGGTTCATACAGGCAAATATAAATACAACAGGTTCATACAGGTTTATATAAATACAAAAGGTGTATAAAGGTTATATACATACAACAGGTTTATACAGGTTATATAAATACAACTGGATTTTACAGGCATATGTAAATAAAACATGTTTTTACAGGTGAATATAAATACGAAAGGTTTATACAGGTTATATAAATACAACAGGTTTATACGGGCGTATATAAATACAACAGGTTTATACAGGTGTGTATAAATACGACAGGTTTATACATGTTATATAAATACAACAGGTGTATATAAAGGTTATATAAATACAAAAGGTTTATACAGGTTATATAAATACAACATACTTATACAGGTTATATAAATACAACAGGTTTATATAGTTTATATAAATAGAAAAGGTTTGTACATGTTATATAAATAGAACAGGTTAATACCGGTTATATAAGTACAACAGGTTTAAAAAGGTTATATAAAAACAAAAGGTTTATACAGGTTATAGAAATACAACAGGTTTTTAAAGGTTATATAAATAAAACTGGTTTATACAGTTATATAAATACAAAAGGTTTTTACAGGTGTATATAAATACGACAGGTTTATACAGGTTATATGAATAGTACAGGTTTATACAAGTTATATAAATACAGCAGGTTCATACAGGCATATATAAATACAACAGGTGTATAAAGGTTATATAAATACAACAGGTTTATACAGGTTATATAAATACAACTGGATTATACAGGCATATGTAAATAAAACATGTTTTTACAGGTTATATAAATAGAACAGGTGTATATAAAGGTTATATAAATACAAAAGGTTTATACAGGTTATATAAATACAACAGGTTTATACAGGCTATATAAATACAACAGGTTTATATAGTTTATATAAATACAAAAGGTTTATACATGTTATATACATACAACAGGTTGATACCGGTTATATAAGTACAACAGGTTTAAAAAGGTTTTGTAAAAACAAAAGGTTTATACAGGTTATATAAATACAACAAGTTTATAAAGGTTGTATAAATAAAACTGGTTTATACAGTTATATAAATAAAACAGATTTATACAGGTTATATAAATACAACAGATTTAAACAGGTTATATAAATACAACAGGTTTAAACAGGTTATAAAAATACAAAAGGTTTATACAGGTTATATAAATACTACAGGTTTATACAGGCGTATATAAATACAACAGGTTTATACAGGTTATATAAATACAACAGGTTTATACAGGTTATATAAATACAAAACGGTTTATACAGGCGTATATAAATACAACAGGTTTTTACAGGCGTATATAAATACGACAGGTTTATACAGGTTATATAAATAGTACAGGTTTATACAAGTTATATAAATACAGCAGGTTCATACAGGCAAATATAAATACAACAGGTTCATACAGGTGTATATAAATACAAAAGGTGTATAAAGGTTATATAAATACAACAGGTTTATACAGGTTATATAAATACAACTGGATTTTACAGGCATATGTAAATAAAACATGTTTTTACAGGTGTATATAAATACGACAGGTTTATACATGTTATATAAATACAACAGGTTTTTACAGGTTATATAAATACAACAGGTGTATATAAAGGTTATATAAATACAAAAGGTTTATACAGGTTATATAAATACAACATACCTATACAGGTTATATAAATACAACAGGTTTATATAGTTTATATAAATAGAAAAGGTTTGTACATGTTATATAAATACAACAGGTTAATACCGGTTATATAAGTACAACAGGTTTAAAAAGGTTATGTAAAAACAAAAGGTTTATACAGGTTATATAAATACAACAAGTTTATAAAGGTTGTATAAATAAAACTGGTTTATACAGTTATATAAATAAAACAGGTTCATACAGGTTATATAAATACAACAGATTTAAACAGGTTATATAAATACAACAGGTTTAAACAGGTTATAAAAATATAAAAGGTTTAGACAGGTTATATAAATACAACAGGTTTATACAGGCGTATATAAATACAACAGGTTTATACAGGTTATATAAATACAACAGGTTTATACAGGTTATATAAATACAAAACGGTTTATACAGGCGTATATAAATACAACAGGTTTTTACAGGCGTATATAAATACGACAGGTTTATACAGGCATATGTAAATAAAACATGTTTTTACAGGTGAATATAAATACGAAAGGTTTATACGGGCGTATATAAATACAACAGGTTTATACAGGTGTATATAAATACGACAGGTTGATACAGGTTATATAAATACAACTGGTTTATAAAGGTTATATAAATACAACAGGTTTATACATGTTATATAAATACAACAGGTTTTTACAGGTTATATAAATACAACAGGTGTATATAAAGGTTATATAAATACAAAAGGTTTATACAGGTTATAGAAATACAACAGGTTTTTAAAGGTTATATAAATAAAACTGGTTTATACAGTTATATAAATACAAAAGGTTTTTACAGGTGTATATAAATACGACAGGTTTATACAGGTTATATAAATAGTACAGGTTTATACAAGTTATATAAATACAGCAGGTTCATACAGGCATATATAAATACAACAGGTGTATAAAGGTTATATAAATACAACAGGTTTATACAGGTTATATAAATACAACTGGATTATACAGGCATATGTAAATAAAACATGTTTTTACAGGTTATATAAATACAACAGGTGTATATAAAGGTTATAAAAATACAAAAGGTTTATACAGGTTATATAAATACAAAAGGTTTATAAAGATTATATAAATACAACAGGTTTATACAAGTTATATAAATACAACAGGTTTTTACAGGTTATATAAATATAAAACGGTTTATACAGGTTATATAAATACAACAGGTTTATAAAGGTTATATAAATACAAAAGATTTATACAAGTTATATAAATACAAAAGGTTGATAAAGGTTATATAAATACAACAGATTTTTATAGGTTATATAAATACAACAGGTTTAAAAAGATTATATAAACACAACAGGTTGATAAAGGTTAAATAAATAAAACAGCTTTATACAGGTTATATAAATACAACAGGTTCATACAGGTTATATCAATACAAAAGGTTCATACAGGTTATATAAATACAACAGGTTTATAAAGGTTATATAAATACGACAGGTTTATACAAGTTATATAAATACAAAAGGTTTAAACAGGCGTATATAAATACAACAGGTTTATACAGGTTATATAAATACAACAGGTTTTTACAGGTTATATAAATACAACAGGTTTTACAGGTTATATAAATACAACAGGTTTATACAGGTTATATGAATACAACCGGTTTATACAGGTTATATAAATATAACAGGTTTTTAAAGGTTATATAAATACAACAGGTTTGTACAGGTTATATAAATACAACAGGTTTATAAAGGTTATATAAATACAACAGATTTATACAGGTTATATAAATACAAAAGGTTGATAAAGGTTATATAAATACAACAGATTTTTATAGGTTATATAAATACAACAGGTTTAAAAAGATTATATAAATACAAAAGGTTCATACAGGTTATATCAATACAAAAGGTTCATACAGGTTATATAAATACAACAGGTTTATAAAGGTTATATAAATACGACAGGTTTATACAAGTTATATAAATACAAAAGGTTTAAACAGGCGTATATAAATACAACAGGTTTATACAAGTTATATAAATACAAAAGGTTTTTACAAGTTATATAAATACAACAGGTTTTTACAGGTTATATAAATACAACAGGTTTGTACAGGTTATATAAATACAACCGGTTTATACAGGTTATATAAATACAAAAGGTTTTTACAGGTTATATAAATACAACAGGTTTATACAGGTTATATAAATACAACAGGTTTTTACAGGTTATATAAATACAACCAGTTTATACAGGTTATATAAATACAACAGGTTTATACAGGTTATATAAATACAGAATGTTTATACATGTTATGTGAATACAACCGGATTTTACAGGTTATATAAATACAACAGGTTTATAAAGGTTATATACATAGAATTGGTTTATACAGGTTATATAAATACAACAGGTTTATACAGGTTATATACATACAACAGGTTTATACAATTTATATAAATACAACAGGTTTATACAGGTTATATAAATACAACAGGTTGATTCAGGTTATATAAATACAACAGGTTTAAAAAAGTTATATAAAAAAACAGGTTTATACAGGTTATATAAATTCAACAGGTTTATAAAGGTTATATAGATAAAACTGGTTTATACAGGTTATATAAATAAAACAGGTTTATACAGGTTATATATATACAAATGATTTAAACAGGTTATATAAATACAACAGGTTTAAACGGGTTATAAAAATATAAAAGGTTTAAACAGGTTATATAAATACAACAGGTTTATAATGGTTATGTAAATACAAAAGGTTTATACAGGTTATATAAATACAACAGGTTTATAAAGGTTATATAAATAAAACAGGTTTATACAGGTCATATAAATAAAATAGGTTTATATAGGTTATATAAATACAACAGGTGTATACAGGTTATATAAATACAACAGGTATATACAGGTGATATGAATTAAACAGGTTTATAAAGGTTATATAAATACAAGAGGTTTATACAGGTTATATAAATACAACAGGTTTATACAGGCGTATATAAATAAAAAGAGTTTATACGGGTTATATAAATAAAAAAGGTTTATACAGGTTATATAAATACAACAGGTTCATACAGGTTATATAAATACATAAGGTTGATAAAGTTTATATAAATACAACAGGTTTATACGTGTTATATAAATGCAAAAGGTTTATACAGGTTATATAAAAAAAACAAGTTTGTACAGGTTATATAAATACCACAGGTTTTTACAGGTTATATAAATACAACCGGTTTATACAGGTTATATAAATACAAAAGGTTTTTACAGGTTATATAGATACAAAAGGTTCATACAGGTTATATAAATACAACAGGTTTATAAAGCTCATATAATTAATACAGGTTTATACAAGTCATATAAATACAACAGGTTTTTACAGGTTATATAAATACAACCGGTTTATACAGGATATGTAAATAAAACAGGTTTATACAGGTTATATAAATACAAAGGGTTTATACAGGTTATATAAATACAAAAGGTTTATAAAGGTTATATAATTACGAAAGGTTTATAAAGGGTTATATAAATACAACAGGTTTATACAGGCGTATATAAATACAACAGGTTTATACAGGTTATATAAATACAACAGGTTTATACAGGTTATATAAATACAAGAGGTTTATACAGGTTACATAAATACAACAGGTTTATACAGGCGTATATAAATACAACAGGTTTATACAGGTTATATAAATAGTACAGGTTTATAGAAGTTATATAAATACAGCAGGTTCATACAGGTGTATATAAATACAACAGGTACATACAGGTGTATATAAGTACAACAGATTCATACAGGCGTATATAAATACAACAGGTTAATACAGGTGTATATAAATACAAAAGGTGTATAAAGGTTATATAAATACAACAGGTTTATACAGGTTATAGTAATACAACTGGATTATACAGGCATATATAAATAAAACAAGTTTTTACAGGTGAATATAAATACGAAAGGTTTATACAGGTTATATAAACACAATAGGTGTATATAAAGGTTATATAAATACAAAAGGTTTATACAGGTTATATAAATACAACAGGTTTATACAGGTTATATAAATACAACAGGTTTTACAGAGTATATAAATAAAACAGATTTATACAGGCGTATATAAATATTACAGGTTTATACTGGTGTATATAAATACGACAGGTTTTTACAGGTTATATAAATACAACTGGTTTATAAAGGTTCTATAAATACAACAGGTTTATACATGTTATATAAATAAAACAGGTTTTTACAGGTTATATAAATACAATAGTTGTATATAAAGGTTATATAAATACAAAAGGTTTATACAGGTTATATAAATACAACAGGTTTATACAGGTTATATAAATACAACAGGTTTATATAGTTTATATAAATACAAAAGGTTTATACATGTTATATAAATACAACAGGTTGATACCGGTTATATAAGTACAACAGGTTTAAAAAGGTTATGTAAAAACAAAAGGTTTATACAGGTTATATAAATACAACAAGTTTATAAAGGTTGTATAAATAAAACTGGTTTATACAGTTATATAAATAAAACAGGTTTATACAGGTTATATAAATACAACAGATTTAAACAGGTTATATAAATACAACAGGTTTAAACAGGTTATAAAAATACAAAAGGTTTAGACAGGTTATATAAATACAACAGGTTTATACAGGCGTATATAAATACAACAGGTTTATACAGGTTATATAAATACAACAGGTTTATACAGGTTATATAAATACTAAACGGTTTATACAGGCGTATATAAATACAACAGGTTTTTACAGGCGTATATAAATACGACAGGTTTATACAGGTAATATAAATAGTACAGGTTTATACAAGTTATATAAATACAGCAGGTTCATACAGGCATATATAAATACAACAGGTTCATACAGGCAAATATAAATACAACAGGTTCATACAGGTTTATATAAATACAAAAGGTGTATAAAGGTTATATACATACAACAGGTTTATACAGGTTATATAAATACAACTGGATTTTACAGGCATATGTAAATAAAACATGTTTTTACAGGTGAATATAAATACGAAAGGTTTATACAGGTTATATAAATACAACAGGTTTATACGGGCGTATATAAATACAACAGATTTATACAGGTGTGTATAAATACGACAGGTTTATACATGTTATATAAATACAACAGGTGTATATAAAGGTTATATAAATACAAAAGGTTTATACAGGTTATATAAATACAACATACTTATACAGGTTATATAAATACAACAGGTTTATATAGTTTATATAAATAGAAAAGGTTTGTACATGTTATATAAATACAACAGGTTAATACCGGTTATATAAGTACAACAGGTTTAAAAAGGTTATATAAAAACAAAAGGTTTATACAGGTTATAGAAATACAACAGGTTTTTAAAGGTTATATAAATAAAACTGGTTTATACAGTTATATAAATACAAAAGGTTTTTACAGGTGTATATAAATACGACAGGTTTATACAGGTTATATAAATAGTACAGGTTTATACAAGTTATATAAATACAGCAGGTTCATACAGGCATATATAAATACAACAGGTGTATAAAGGTTATATAAATACAACAGGTTTATACAGGTTATATAAATACAACTGGATTATACAGGCATATGTAAATAAAACATGTTTTTACAGGTTATATAAATACAACAGGTGTATATAAAGGTTATATAAATACAAAAGGTTTATACAGGTTATATAAATACAACAGGTTTATACAGGCTATATAAATACAACAGGTTTATATAGTTTATATAAATACAAAAGGTTTATACATGTTATATACATACAACAGGTTGATACCGGTTATATAAGTACAACAGGTTTAAAAAGGTTTTGTAAAAACAAAAGGTTTATACAGGTTATATAAATACAACAAGTTTATAAAGGTTGTATAAATAAAACTGGTTTATACAGTTATATAAATAAAACAGATTTATACAGGTTATATAAATACAACAGATTTAAACAGGTTATATAAATACAACAGGTTTAAACAGGTTATAAAAATACAAAAGGTTTATACAGGTTATATAAATACTACAGGTTTATACAGGCGTATATAAATACAACAGGTTTATACAGGTTATATAAATACAACAGGTTTATACAGGTTATATAAATACAAAACGGTTTATACAGGCGTATATAAATACAACAGGTTTTTACAGGCGTATATAAATACGACAGGTTTATACAGGTTATATAAATAGTACAGGTTTATACAAGTTATATAAATACAGCAGGTTCATACAGGCAAATATAAATACAACAGGTTCATACAGGTGTATATAAATACAAAAGGTGTATAAAGGTTATATAAATACAACAGGTTTATACAGGTTATATAAATACAACTGGATTTTACAGGCATATGTAAATAAAACATGTTTTTACAGGTGTATATAAATACGACAGGTTTATACATGTTATATAAATACAACAGGTTTTTACAGGTTATATAAATACAACAGGTGTATATAAAGGTTATATAAATACAAAAGGTTTATACAGGTTATATAAATACAACATACCTATACAGGTTATATAAATACAACAGGTTTATATAGTTTATATAAATAGAAAAGGTTTGTACATGTTATATAAATACAACAGGTTAATACCGGTTATATAAGTACAACAGGTTTAAAAAGGTTATGTAAAAACAAAAGGTTTATACAGGTTATATAAATACAACAAGTTTATAAAGGTTGTATAAATAAAACTGGTTTATACAGTTATATAAATAAAACAGGTTCATACAGGTTATATAAATACAACAGATTTAAACAGGTTATATAAATACAACAGGTTTAAACAGGTTATAAAAATATAAAAGGTTTAGACAGGTTATATAAATACAACAGGTTTATACAGGCGTATATAAATACAACAGGTTTATACAGGTTATATAAATACAACAGGTTTATACAGGTTATATAAATACAAAACGGTTTATACAGGCGTATATAAATACAACAGGTTTTTACAGGCGTATATAAATACGACAGGTTTATACAGGCATATGTAAATAAAACATGTTTTTACAGGTGAATATAAATACGAAAGGTTTATACGGGCGTATATAAATACAACAGGTTTATACAGGTGTATATAAATACGACAGGTTTATACAGGTTATATAAATACAACTGGTTTATAAAGGTTATATAAATACAACAGGTTTATACATGTTATATAAATACAACAGGTTTTTACAGGTTATATAAATACAACAGGTGTATATAAAGGTTATATAAATACAAAAGGTTTATACAGGTTATAGAAATACAACAGGTTTTTAAAGGTTATATAAATAAAACTGGTTTATACAGTTATATAAATACAAAAGGTTTTTACAGGTGTATATAAATACGACAGGTTTATACAGGTTATATAAATAGTACAGGTTTATACAAGTTATATAAATACAGCAGGTTCATACAGGCATATATAAATACAACAGGTGTATAAAGGTTATATAAATACAACAGGTTTATACAGGTTATATAAATACAACTTGATTATACAGGCATATGTAAATAAAACATGTTTTTACAGGTTATATAAATACAACAGGTGTATATAAAGGTTATATAAATACAAAAGGTTTATACAGGTTATATAAATACAACAGGTTTATACAGGCTATATAAATACAACAGGTTTATATAGTTTATATAAATACAAAAGGTTTATACATGTTATATACATACAACAGGTTGATACCGGTTATATAAGTACAACAGGTTTAAAAAGGTTTTGTAAAAACAAAAGGTTTATACAGGTTATATAAATACAACAAGTTTATAAAGGTTGTATAAATAAAACTGGTTTATACAGTTATATAAATAAAACAGATTTATACAGGTTATATAAATACAACAGATTTAAACAGGTTATATAAATACAACAGGTTTAAACAGGTTATAAAAATACAAAAGGTTTATACAGGTTATATAAATACTACAGGTTTATACAGGCGTATATAAATACAACAGGTTTATACAGGTTATATAAATACAAAACGGTTTATACAGGCGTATATAAATACAACAGGTTTTTACAGGCGTATATAAATACGACAGGTTTATACAGGTTATATAAATAGTACAGGTTTATACAAGTTATATAAATACAGCAGGTTCATACAGGCAAATATAAATACAACAGGTTCATACAGGTGTATATAAATACAAAAGGTGTATAAAGGTTATATAAATACAACAGGTTTATACAGGTTATATAAATACAACTGGATTTTACAGGCATATGTAAATAAAACATGTTTTTACAGGTGTATATAAATACGACAGGTTTATACATGTTATATAAATACAACAGGTTTTTACAGGTTATATAAATACAACAGGTGTATATAAAGGTTATATAAATACAAAAGGTTTATACAGGTTATATAAATACAACATACCTATACAGGTTATATAAATACAACAGGTTTATATAGTTTATATAAATAGAAAAGGTTTGTACATGTTATATAAATACAACAGGTTAATACCGGTTATATAAGTACAACAGGTTTAAAAAGGTTATGTAAAAACAAAAGGTTTATACAGGTTATATAAATACAACAAGTTTATAAAGGTTGTATAAATAAAACTGGTTTATACAGTTATATAAATAAAACAGGTTTATACAGGTTATATAAATACAACAGATTTAAACAGGTTATATAAATACAACAGGTTTAAACAGGTTATAAAAATATAAAAGGTTTAGACAGGTTATATAAATACAACAGGTTTATACAGGCGTATATAAATACAACAGGTTTATACAGGTTATATAAATACAACAGGTTTATACAGGTTATATAAATACAAAACGGTTTATACAGGCGTATATAAATACAACAGGTTTTTACAGGCGTATATAAATACGACAGGTTTATACAGGCATATGTAAATAAAACATGTTTTTACAGGTGAATATAAATACGAAAGGTTTATACAGGTTATATAAATACAACAGGTTTATACGGGCGTATATAAATACAACAGGTTTATACAGGTGTATATAAATACGACAGGTTTATACAGGTTATATAAATACAACTGGTTTATAAAGGTTATATAAATACAACAGGTTTATACATGTTATATAAATACAACAGGTTTTTACAGGTTATATAAATACAACAGGTGTATATAAAGGTTATATAAATACAAAAGGTTTATACAGGTTATATAAATACAACATGCTTATACAGGTTATATAAATACAACAGGTTTATATAGTTTATATAAATAGAAAAGGTTTGTACAGGTTATATAAATACAACAGGTTTTTAAAGGTTATATAAGTAAAACTGGTTTATACAGTTATATAAATAAAACAGGTTTATACAGATTATATAAATACAACAGATTTAAACAGGTTATATAAATACAACAGGTTTAAACAGGTTATAAAATTACAAAAGGTTTATACAGGTTATATAAATACAAAAGATTTATAAAGATTATATAAATACAAGCGGTTAATACCGGTTATATAAGTACAACAGGTTTAAAAAGGTTATATAAAAACAAAAGGTTTTTACAGGTTATATAAATACAACAGGTTTTTAAAGGTTATATAAATAAAACTGGTTTATACAGTTATATAAATAAAACAGGTTTATACAGGTTATATAAATACAACAGATTTAAACAGGTTATATAAATACAACAGGTTTAAACAGGTTATAAAATTACAACAGGTTTAAACAGGTTATATAAATACAATAGGTTGATAAAGGTGATATTAATAAAACAGGTTTATAAAGGTTTTATAAATACAACAGATATGTACAGGTCATATAAATACAAAAGGTTTATTAAGGTTATATAAATACAACAGATATGTACAGGTTATATAAATACAACCGGTTTATACAGGTTATATAAATACAACAGGTTCATACAGGTTATATAAATACAACAGGTTTATGCAGGTTATATAAATACAATAGTTTCATACAGGTGTATATAAATACAACAGATTCATATAGGTTATATAAATACAACAGGTTTTTACAGGTTATATAAATACAACAGGTTTATACAGGTTATATAAATACAAAAGGTTTATACAAGCATATATAAATGCTACAGGTTTATACAGGTTATATAAATACAATAGATCTATACAGGCGTATATAAATACAACAGGTTTATACAGGTTATATTAACACAAAAGGTGTATACAGGCGTATATGAATACAACAGGTTTATACAGGTTATATAAATACAACAGATCTATACAGGTGTATATAAATACAATAGGTTTATACAGGTTATATAAATACAACTGGTTTTTTACAGGTTATATAAATACAAAATGTTTATACAGGCGTATATAAATACAACAGGTTTATACAGGTTATATGAATACAACAGGTTTATACAGGTTATATAAATACAAGAGCTTTGTACAGGCGTATATAAATACAACAGGTTTATACAGGTTATATAAATAAACAGATCTATGCAGGCGTATATAAATACAACAAGTTTATACAGGTTATATAAATACAACAGGTTTATACAGGCGTATATAAATACAACAGGTTTATACAAGTTACATAAATACAACAGGTTTATACAGGCGTATACGAATACAACAGGTTTATACAGGTTATATAAATACAACAGTTTTATACAGGTTATATAAATACAACAGGTTTATACAGGTTATATAAATACAACAGATCTATACAGGCATATATAAATACAACAGGTTTATACAGGTTATATAAATACAAAAGGTTTATACAGGCGTATATAAATACAACAGGTTTTTACAGCTTATATAAATACAACAGATCTATACAGGTGTATATAAATACAACAGGTTTATACAGGTTATATAAATATGACAGGTTTATACAGGTTATATAAATACAAAAGGTTTATACTGGCGTATATAAGTACAACAAGTTTATACAGGTTATATGAATACAACAGGTTTATACAGGTTATATAAATACAAGAGGTTTATACAGGCGTATATAAATACAACAGGTTTATACAGGTTATATAAATAAAACAGGTTTATACAGGCGTATATAAATACAACAGGTTTATACACGTTACATAAATACGACAGGTTTATACAGGCCTATACGAATACAACAGGTTTATACAGGTTAAATAAATTTAACAGGTTTATACAGGTTATTTAAATACAACAGATTTATACAGGTTATACAAGTACAAAAGGTTCATACAGGTGTATATAAATACAACAGGTTTATACAGGTTATATAAATACAACAGTTTTATATGGGTTATATAAATACAACAGGTTCATATAGGTTATATAAATTCAACAGGTTTCTACAGGTTATACAAATACAACAGGTTTATACAGGTTATATAAATTTAACAGGTTTATAGAGGTTATATAAATACAACAGATTTATACAGGTTATATAAATACAGCAGGATTATACAGGTTATATAAATACAAAAGGTTCATACAGGTGTATATAAATACAACAGGTTCATACAGGTTATATAAATACAACAGGTTTATACAGGTTATATAAATACAATAGCTTCATACAGGTGTATATAAATACAACAGGTTCATATAGGTTATATAAATACAACAGGTTTTTACAGGTTATAGAAATAGAACAGGTTTATACAGGTTATATAAATACAAAAGGTTTATACAGGCATATATAAATCTAACAGGTTTATACAGGTTATATAAATACAAAAGGTGTATACAGGCGTATATGAATACAACAGGTTTACACAGGTTATATAAATACAACAGATCTATACAGGTGTATATAAATACAACAGGTTTATACAGGTTATATAAATACGACTGGTTTATACAGGTTATATAAATACAAAAGGTTTATACAGGCGTATATAAATACAACAGGTTTATACAGGTTATATGAATACAACAGGTTTATACAGGTTATATAAATACAAGAGGTTTATACAGGCGTATATAAATACAACAGGTTTATACAGGTTATATAAATAAACAGATCTATGCAGGCGTATATAAATACAACAAGTTTATACAGGTTATATAAATACAAGAGGTTTATACAGGCGTATATAAATACAACAGGTTTATACAAGTTACATAAATACAACAGGTTTATACAGGCGTATACGAATACAACAGGTTTATACAGGTTATATAAATAGAACAGATTTATACAGGTCATACAAGTAGAAAAGGTTCATACAGGTGTATATAAATACAACAGGTTTATACACGTTATATAAATACAACAGTTTTATACGAGTTATATAAATACAACAGGTTCATACAGGGGTATAAAAATACAACAAGTTTATACAGGTTATACAAATACAACAGGTTCATACAGGTGTATATAAATACAACAGGTTTTTACAGGTTATACAAATACAACAGGTTCATACAGGTGTATATAAATACAACAGGTTTTTACAGGTTATATAAATACAACAGGTTTATACAGGTTATATAAATACAACAGGTTCATACAGGGGTATAAAAATACAACAAGTTTATACAGGTTATACAAATACAACAGGTTTATACAGGTGTATATAAATACAACAGGTTTTTACAGGTTATACAAATACAACAGGTTCATACAGGTGTATATAAATACAACAGGTTTTTACAGGTTATATAAATACAACAGGTTCATACAGGGGTATAAAAATACAACAAGTTTATACAGGTTATATAAATACAACAGGTTTATACAGGTTATATTAATACAACAGGTTTATACAGGTTATATTAATACAACAGTCAGCTGATCAGTAATTGAACCAAACCTCTTAAACATAGAGGGTACGGGTCCTCCAGGACTGGACCAGACCTCCAGGACTGGACCGGACTCCCATGCCTTAGACCAGATGACTGTTCCCAGCTTGTGCAGTGTGTGTGTTTGTCCAGCAGAGGGCAGCAGCACTCAGCTGATTAAAGGAGGAGTGCTGTTTAGAATAAGACAGGCCAAAGGTCAGTCACATGACCCCACAGGTCACCGTGGAGGGGGGGGTCTGAACTACACTGGACTGGACTGGACTGGATACAGATAAAGAAGAAATAAGAACATATGTGTGTTTAAGAACCGACAAATGTAAAGTGTGTGTGTGTGTGTGTGTGTGTGTGTGTGTGTGGTTACAGCTGAATTATTCAGTTGAACTCATTTTTTTTAAACAGTTTCTGTGGTCTAATGTTACATGAATCTGATGCAGCTCAGACTGAACAATGGACCAGAACCGGCTAACGTTATGAAAGGCTAACGGTATGAAAGGCTAATGTTATGAAAGGCTAATGTTACGAAAGGCTAACGGTATGAAAGGCTAATGTTATGAAAGGCTAACATTATAAAAGGCTAATATATGAAAGGCTAACGTTATAAAAGGCTAATATGTGAAAGGCTAACGTTATGAAAGGCTAATGTTATAAAAGGCTAATGTACGAAAGGCTAATGTTATAAAAGGCTAACATATGAAAGGCTACCGTTATAAAAGGCTAATGTTAGAAAAGCCTAATATATGAAAGGCTAATGTTATGAAAGGCTAATGTTATAAAAGGCCAATGTACGAAAGGCTAACGTTATAAAAGGCTAACATATGAAAGGCTACCATTATAAAAGGCTAATGTTATAAAAGGCTAATATATGAAAGGCTAACGTTATTAAATGCTAATATATGAAAGGCTAACATTATGAAAGGCTAATGTTATAAAAGGCTAATGTACGAAAGGCTAACGTTATAAAAGGCTTACATATGAAAGGCTACCGTTATAAAAGGCTAATGTTAGAAAAGGCTAATATATGAAAGGTTAACGTTATGAAAGGCTAATGTTATAAAAGTCCAATGTACGAAAGGCTAACGTTATAAAAGGCTAACATATGAAAGGCTACCATTATAAAAGGCTAATGTTATAAAAGGCTAATATATGAAAGGGTAACGTTATTAAATGCTAATATATGAAAGGCTAACGTTATGAAAGGCTAATGTTATAAAAGGCTAATGTACGAAAGGCTAACGTTATAAAAGGCTTACATATGAAAGGCTACCGTTATAAAAGGCTAATGTTAGAAAAGGCTAATATATGAAAGGTTAACGTTATGAAAGGCTAATGTTATAAAAGGCTAATGTACAAAAGGCTAACGTTATAAAAGGCTAACATATGAAAAGCTAACGTTATAAAAGGCTACTGTTATGAAAGGCTACCGTTCTCCTGTGTTTTCCTCCATTTGAATCCATTTCCATTCATACAGTTACTTGTGTTTCCAGTCAAACCTACAAACTGCTGCTGATCACGTCAGGATATTTTTATAATAATGAACAAACACTACTGATGGATTTATGGGTCAAATAAATACAGTAGTCTGACATGTCACTGTTTATAAAACAGGGTTTTATACCCACAGACCAGTACACCACAGGTGAAATGGAACACATTACATGAACCTTTTGAAGCTTTTTATGCAAATTACAAATGGTATTATTAATCTTATGTGATTTGTAAACTTCGCTGTTGAAAACAGTGTCAATAATTCAGCTGATCCATATTTGTTTCTCTTTCCTGTTGTGCTGTTGCACAGTTTTACCGTCAGGTTTTTGTCATGAATAACTTGTACGTACAAATGTAATGTGGGACGGCAGAACTGTCATCTAAATATATGCAGTAGTCAAACAACAAGGAGTACGTGTTCCACTGGAAATGTGCCCATGTCTAGTTATTATTAGGATTTATTTTTTTTAATTGATAATATACAAATATACAAACAACATGGCATCTGTATTAAAGAAAATACAAAGGGATGGGTGTAAATAGGAATACATCTGTAGATGTCAACAACCATGAAGACTGCAATTTTGAAGAAAAGAAAAAATAATAACATAAAATGAGGTGTGGGGGGGCTAGGGCTCTTTGTACAAATTCTATTCTTCAATAACTGGTCGAAGCTTCAGTGCAGGTTTACTCTGCATGTGATGGAGAGTGTTCATAAAGAGCAGAAACTCATGATGGAAATTAGAAAATGTGGGTTTCATCTTCAAATGTTTACATTTGTGTTTGTAAAACTGACCCAGAATGATGATATAACTTAGGAAACAGCTGTCTTTGCCATTGTCCAGTACATGTCCATAAGTCATGTCCATTACGGAAAATTCTTCAGGAAGGCAAACGTTTGTGTGAATCCAGTCGTAAATGTCCAGTCCAAACGCTTCCACATACAAACGATGGACAAATAAATGAACTGTGGTTTCAGTCTCATCACAGAAAACACACGTATTTGTTTCAAAACCAAATCGTTGTTTTATCAGATCATTGGAGGAATAGACTCCATTCAGAATTTTAAAATGAATTTCTTTGGCTTTTGGGTTTAAAGGAAACTTTAAATATTGGATTCGCAAAATTCATATAGATTTATGTGTATAAAATTGAGGAATAGAGTTTGTATAGGAC